>NW_022883432.1:0-18171 GCF_011952255.1 Bombus vosnesenskii | reverse complement strand
AATGCTAAGAAGAATTTGGAACGGAGAAGGAATGGCCGAGGACTGGAGGAGAGGCGTAATATACCCGATCTACAAGAGGGGAGAAAAGGAAGACGTAAAGAGCTACAGGGGAATTACGCTGATGAACACGGCCTACAAGATATACGCAGGGATCCTGGACGAGAGGCTGAAAGCGGAGACCGAAAACAAAGTAGGAGAGAGTCAGCTCGGGTTCAGGAGAGGAAGAGGAGCGATGGATGCGGTGTATGTGCTGAAACACATACTGGACAAGCAAGTAAGCAGAGGAAAAAGGAAGCTGTTCGCGTGCTTCGCGGACCTGAAAGCGGCGTTCGACAGGGTAGACAGAGGAAAGTTGGTGGAAAGAATGAGGAAAATGGGGATCAATGAGAAGCTAACCAGGAGAGTTAGAGAAGTATATGAAGACACAAGGAACATCGCGAGGATAGGTAACCAAGAGACAAGAAAGTTCTGGACAGTGAAGGGAGTGAGGCAAGAGTGCCCGTTGAGCCCGACATTATTCAATGTATACGTGGCAGGGCTAGAAGAGGAGTTAAGAAAAGGACAAGCAGGAGGCATAGTGGTAGGAAATAGGAAAGTGTGGTCACTCTCATATGCAGACGACATCGTGCTGATAGCGGACAGGCAAGAGGAACTAAAGGAAATGATGAAGAGATTCGAAGCATTGCTGAAGAACGCAGAGCTAGAGCTGTACACTGAGAAGACAAAAGTAATAGCATTCAAAGGAGAAAGAACAAGAGGAGACAAAGGACATGGAGATGGGGCGGACAAGAAATAGAAGAAGTGGAGGAGACAAGATACTTGGGATACATTCTGCAGAAAAATGGCGGGGACGAAAAGCACATACAAGACAGGATGAAGAGAGCAACAGTAGTGTAATATCGAAAAATAAGGATAGAAATTTTTTTTCGATTACTTACAATTTATTAATATTAAACTGAATATACAGATATAAATTGGACAGAGAACGATATTTATTTAACGGAACTAAATGCAATACTCGTATCTATATCAAATAACTTTACAGTTATTTGATCACTCTCGTCACAACGAATCTAACACACACTCTCTCTCTCTAACAACTCTATCAATTCTCACGACTCTACTCTTCGACGACTCGAAACCTCTAACGACTCAATTAGCTCTGACTCTCGCAACACACTCGCTTTTCGACTCGCATACTCTCGGTCGTCCGCCCTTGAAACACGAAAAATCCTTAAGGGCATATTCTTGAATGTCTATACCTTGGTAATATGAAAAAATTTTTTTCGATCTTTTCAAATTTCTAGGCTAGAATACCCCCTTAATTATGTTTATTATCTTTTTTGCATATGTCTCCGTGGAAAACCTGGAGACTGTGAAGAAGCGTAAAGGAGGACTCCAAGAAACACGATGAACTATATGGAGTCTGTGTGAAGGGAAAAATGGCAAAGCTGCCATTCCCGAAGACAGCTCATCATATGTGTCAACGTCCTTTGGAAATCGTTCACAGCGATGTCAGTGGCAGAGTTCAGCGCAAGTCATTAGGTGGAGGTAACTATTTTGTGACTTTCATCGATGATTTCTCTTGTTTCATGTACGTTAGGATCATCAACAGAAAGAGCGAAGTATTTGAGTGCTTCAAGGAATACCAGATGGAAGTGGGGGCTCTACATCAGTCCAAAATAAGTGTTCTCCATACCGACAATGGAGGTGAGTATACAGGGGCAAATTTTGAGAGCTAACTGAGGGAGAAAGGCATTCTGCTCAGAAAGACCGTCCCAAGGAACCCCGAACAACATGGAGTTTCAGAACGAGCAAATAGGGCCCTGGTTGAGATGTCTAGGTGTTTGCTCATCCAGTCGGGGCTCCTCGACTACCTGTGGGGAGAAGCTGTGAACACTGCGTGTCACATTAGAAACCTATGCCCATCCACCGCTATCGGAGATAAAATTCCATTGAAATGTTACGTTTTAAACGATTAAACGTTCCAACGTTTTAAACGATTGGCTCTCAAGAGTGACATCAAGACGGATGACCAATTTCGGAACGAAATGAGACCCTTCTGTTACGAGAAGGAGCCGACATCTTCGCCAGGAAATTCACCGGCGGAACCCGAAGCCAAACGACGTAAGCTATTGGGCCACCAGGTGAGATGCCTTTACTGTGGTACCCGCGGACATAAAATAATGGAGTGCCGCAAGAGGATGAAGTTGGAACCGAGGAAGAACTCCCGACGCCCAGAGGAAAACCGACCGGCCACATCGTCAAAAGTATCGTGTTTTAAATGCCATAAGAAGGGACACATCGCGCCTCATTGCCCGTTGCTGCGAGAAGGAAAACATCGTTCCGAGGACGAACATCGTGTCGATGCCTGCGAAGCCCCAACCAGTAGATTAAGTCAGCTGGGTGAGTCGTTCCCATTCTATTTCGATACTGGAGCCGAATGTTCGTTAATTAAAGAATCCGCAGCCTCGAAATTTTCTGGCAAAAGAACGACTCACGTAGTAGTACTGCGAGGAATAGGAAATACTTGTATTAAAAGTACATCTCAGATTTTGTCCACCGTATGTATTAACGGTTTTACATTGAAGATAACTTTTCACGTCCTTGCGAATAGCAACTTAAAATACGATATCATGATTGGTCGTGAAATTTTACACGAAATTATATTACATTACACGAAACAGCGACGATATTTGTAAGACAAAAATGGTTAACGCCTGTAGTAAAATCGCGGAAGATGCGGTCAACATTAACGAGGTCGACACTGATGTAGTTGATAACGACAAAGATCGATTAATTTCTGTTCTCGAAAAATTCAAAGATTCGTTCATTACGGGTTTCCCGCGTGCTCGCGTAAGTACGGGCCAGTTAGAAATACGTCTAATTGACCCTAACGTCACCGTACAAAGAAGCCCTTACAGACTTAGCGAGGAAGAGCGGAAAATAGTGCGCGAGAGAATAAGTGAACTAATTAGAGCAAAAATTGTAAGGCCTAGAAATTCGCCGTTCGCGAGCCCTATGTTACTCGTGAAAAAGAAGGACGGCTCAGATAGATTGTGTGTAGATTTCCGAGCGCCAAATAAAAATACGATCGTGGATCGGTATCCCTTACCCCTTATTGCTGATCAAATCGCAAGATTACGAAACGCGACATACTTTCTTAGCCTGGTCATGGCCAGCGGGTTTCACAGATTCCCATTCATCCTAATTCGACAGAGTATACTGCGTTCGTTACACCCGACGGACAATACGAGTACATAACTATGCCGTTCGGATTGAAAAATGCACCGTCCATTTTTCAGAGGGCCATTCTCAATGCCTTAGGCGACGTCGCGTATTCATACGTTGTTGTTTACTTGGATGACGTCCTAATTATTGCTGACTCGATAGATCAAGCCCTAGGAAGATTGAACACCGTATTAGATACCCTCGTAAAAGCCGGATTCTCTTTCAACTTTTCAAAATGTTCTTTTCTAAAGACCTCGGTACTCTATTTGGGATATGTAATTCGTGACGGAGAAGTTCGTCCCAACCCAGGTAAAATACACGCCTTGAGTTCTTTACCTGCGCCAACGACCGTCACACAGCTCAGGCAATTCATAGGTTTAGCCTCTTACTTCCGAAAATTCGTCCCTAAATTCTCACAGATAATGAAACCCTTGTACGCACTTGTTACGTATCAATTTGTTTGTTTAAATCGATCAAATCTAAGGTTGAATTTTACTGAAAAATTTTTTTTTTTTATAGTTGAGTTTGAGTTTTGAATTTAATCGGAAAGGAAATAAATTAAAATGATATTATTGTGTATTTAATTCCGATTTAGGTTATTAATTAATACGGTAGTTGCTGCCACCAGAAATAGTCCAAAGACTATTTCAAAATATTTTATTTTTTATTATTTTCTTTTGCGTTTAATGGGTAGCGTTAACTGACGCTTAATGCAACTGGTAAACGAATTTCACTTTTCGGCTAACCTGCTATGCGCAGGGATACTAGCGCGGGAGAGGATTAAAGCTGGGTACAATAAATATTTTTCCTCGTCGAACGGATTTTTACTTGAATGTGAAATGGATTAGGTTATTATATATATATATTTGATTAGCTAGATATATATATTTTAGCGTTGCTGGATTAGATAGGAATGTGAGGATAATTCTAACGATCCTCTCTGTGTGGGACTCGTGTGATTTCGCCAGCCTTGCCCAAAGACGGGTAATAATTTACCAACAGTGGGAGGAGGAAGGCGAAGATCGATGGGTGTTCTCGATAATCGAAAACACCGTTTGCACGAGTCGACACAGCGAACGATCTTTTGGTTAATTTCCCGAAGGGGGGATTGTTTTGTTATATCTTTCTTATAATCGCATGCAAGAATGGCAAGAATATCGGTTAATAGCAATACCGGTATCGTTCTTGATTTTCAATTGACCCCGACGATATATTTATTAGTCCTTTCTGAGCGGGACTTGTGTGATTTCGCAAGCCTTGCCCAAAGATGGGTAATATTTTACCAACAATGGGAGGAGGAATGCGAAGATCAGTGGGTGTTTCAGTAGCTGAAAACACCGTTCGCACAAGCCGACACAACGGACAACTCCTTTGTTTAAAATTTAAGCAATATTTCTATCTTTAAAACCGTAAATGAAATCGATGATAGGAGGTTTTGATTCAATTCTCGAGGACAACGAGATTGCCAGAGAAGAAGAAAGTTTTTTAAATTTAATTTGCTTACCTTGAGGAAAAGGTGCTATCTGGTGCCATCACTCCAGCTGTCCCGGTGATCGTCGAAGGTTGTTGGGTTTATTATTTAATCTCGAATATAGTTTTCTATCAACCTTTACTTTATTAAACTATTTCGATACAAATTGAGTGACTTGCTAACTGAATTGATATCGTAATGAAGACTTAAAATTTTACTTTATTTAATCGCGACTCTCTTCTCTTTATCGAAAAACTAAAGACCCCGAAACGCAAAATACTTATACAAATTTCTAGACGCAAAGAATAATGAGCCGTAGTAACAAACGATCGCAAACTAATGAACGAATAATGAACTGAAGAACGAATAAAGAATTAAAGAACGCCGCGCTATGTTGCATCGCTTATTTATAATGCCATCCCCCACGGGGTGGTGGTCCGCTGGGGGTACGCTTCCGTGGGAATCGGGATGTTGCAGTTTGGGCTTCTTGGAATCGTACGTGACAAAATGTAAATTTCATATTTCGACTTAGTTTTTTATCAGTCCTGTGTTTCCGCTGAGCTAGCGTCTAGGAGATTTGAAGCATTCCACGCTGATCTAGTCCTTTCCGCGAGAAACTTCCACGTGCTGTACCGTGGGAATTACCGGTGTTTCTTCGGCGCGTGGAAGGGCTGGTGGCTGCAGCATCATTATCATTTTAAAGTTTGCTCGGGCAACACGCGCAACTCCGCTGCTCTCCCATAACAAAGACCTCCTCCATCGAATTGTTTTGCGTAAGTTTGTTGAGTATTGTGCGTTTAGTGTGTGTTTACATATTTGTGTTTGATGATAGAATTTCTGTATGCAATTACTCAGATCGTTGCGGTGTTAATTACTTTGAGCGTTTGGGCTATCGACAGGTTGTCGCTTAGTCCCAAGTGTTGCGTTGTGTGTTCTATTTCTTTTGTAGATTATTAATAGTAGTTTTAGTTTAGAAAAATAAATTATTTATATGTTTATATAGAGACATGCATGTTTCATAATGTAATTCTTATATTATAATGCTCTACCGGCATGTAGGCTAGTTTTAAGTATGTACTTTAGATTGTAGAATGCACATAGATTAGTAGTAGTTTAGAATATAGATTTTTATATGTTTGTATAGAGACATGCATGTTTCGTAGCGTAGTTCTTATTTTATAACTCTTTACCGGAGCGTAGCCTGTATCTTAGATTGTCGATTCGAGCGTACATTAATAGTAGTTTAGTTTAGAATATAATATATATATATATATAGACATGCATGTTTCGTAATGTAGTTCTTATTTTATAATTCTTTACCGGAACGTAGGCTAGTTTCAAATATGTATCAGTTTAATAGAATGCGCACACATATATATATGTTTCTGACAATGTAACTTTTATTTCTTTAATAATACAATATTGTATGTATTAGTTTTTAACTTTGTATATACTTATATTTCATAAATTGATAATATTGTATTTATTGCATAGTATTATAAGCGCTAACTCTAATATTTACTAATTTATTACGTGCCTAGCATATATGTTTATACTTATATGTAACTCTTCAAGTTGATTGATTAAAATATATTTATATATACTCGTATTTCTGGCGTTTCAATTATTTCCCTTTCCGTAGTTATTCTTATTTCCTGGTTTATTTGTTTGGTTCGTAACTCGTTCAATCCGTTAGCTGGTTTTATTTATTTTATTTTATTTTATACTGATTGGATTTATTAGTCGCCCCTCACTTTGTTAATCCTTCCTTTAGTTTCGCGGCGCCGTGTGTTCGTTTGTGTATTCAAATCTTTATTCGCGCGTTTTGTATAGAATAGTTTTCTTGTTCTCGTTACGGCGCGTGCGGAGCGCGGGACGTGACACACTTCCGGTAATAAAAGCATAGCTTGGGCGGATAGACATGAAAAAATAAGGCAAAAGGTAATCTCCGTCCTGCCCGAAGCGCCGGTGTTAATGATATTCGACTCCAACTACCCGATAGAACTACATACCGACGCTAGTTCTGAGGGATATGGGGCTATTTTAATGCATAAGGTTGAAGGTAAAAATAGAGTAGTGGAATATTACAGTAAAAGGACTAGCCCTGCGGAATCTAGATATCATTCCTATGAACTAGAAACGTTAGCGATTGTAAACGCCGTCAAACATTTCCTTCATTATCTACACGGACGAGAATTTCTTGTCGTCACTGATTACAATTCCTTGAAGTCATCCAACAATAAAGTACATTTAAATGATATGGTTTACAGGTGGTGGGCTTACTTACAAACCTTTACCTTTGACATTATGTACCGGGAATGTAAACGAATGGCCCACGTAGACTTCTTTTCGCGAAACCCCGTAGACTTGGATCGCCGTACGATCAGCAAAGCTACAGAGAGAGAAATCAATCTGGCCGAAATCTCCGAAGATTGGCTATTAACGGAACAACGTCGCGATCCCCAAATTACAGAAATCGCCAGTAAGTTGCGAAACGATGAGCTTGCGGACGATATCGCGAATACTTACGAACTACGATCCGGCACCCTGTACCGTAAGATACAAAGGAAAGGCAGAACTCTCTGCTTGCCCATTGTCCCAAGAGGTTTTAGGTGGTCCGTTATCAACCATGTACAATTCCCATGTCCAATGTCATAATGTCCGTTATCAATTATGCACTTGGGATGGGATAAAACGCTTGAGAAATTGTGCGAGTATTACTGGTTCGAAGAAATGGCGAAATATGTTCGTAAATTCGTTGAAAACCGTCATGCTTGTCGAGTTTCAAAGGCTAGTTCGGGCAAAATACAAGCCGAACTACATCCCATACCTAAGATCAGCATACCCTGGGGCATACGGTTCGCATGGACATAACGGGCAAGTTGACGGGTAAGAATGACTTGAAAGAGTAGTACGTCATTGTTTTGGTTGACGCTTTTACCAAATTCATATACCTACACCATACCCGTAAAATAGATTCCCTTAACACCATTAAAGCACTTAAGTCGGCTATATTTTTATTCGGCAGTCCCTGCCGGGTAATAGCGGATCAAAGAAGATGTTTTACGGGCAAGGAATTTCAAAATTTTTGTCAAGATAAACATATTAAACTCCACTTAATAGCAACCGGTGCTAGTAGGGCCAATGGACAGGTAGAGCGTATTATGGGTACGCTAAAAAATATGTTCACAACAATAGAAACGACCGGGCGGTCTTGGCAAGACGCAATCGGGGAAATACAACTGGTTTTAAATTGCACTGCCAACCGCGTGACTAAGTCGAGCCCATTAGAACCACTAATCGGTAAAACAGCAAGACCCTACGGCTTATCCCTACCCGACAATATCGAAGAAAGAGAAGTAGATATCTCCCATGTAAGACAGCAGGCGATAAAGAATATAGACGCTAGCTGCAAATACGATAAAGATAGGTTCGACAAAAATAAAGCTAAAATAGTTAGGTTTAACCTTGGTGATTTTGTATTACGCAAAAACGAGGAAAGAAACCAGACGAAGTTAGATCCGAAATTCAGGGGTCCATTCATAATAGCAGAGATTTTGGAAGGAGGTAGATGTACTTTAAAAACCTTAGACGGCAAACGATCATATAAGGACAGACACGACAGACTGAGAAAAATGCCAGAAAGCTGCGTTCCTGCTGAGTTGGACGTCGGCGCCGATGACAACGCCGGTGATAGTAACGATGTGAGTACACGGATCTCAGAGAATCATTAACATCTCGTTGTGATTGTATTAATACACCCATTACGGTGCCCTGCGCCTTCGTAATATGTTCAGTGTGTTGCCCTGCGCCTTCGTAATATGTCCCGCGCCCTCGTAATATGTCCCGCTCCCTCGTAATATGTCCCGCTCCCTCGTAATATGTCCCGCGCCCTCGTAATGTCCCGTGCCCTCGTAATATGTCCCGCGCCCTCGTAATATGTCCCGCTCCCTCGTAATATGTCCCGCGCCCTCGTAATGTCCCGTGCCCTCGTAATATGTCCCGCGCCCTCGTAATATGTCCCGCGCCTTCGTAATATGTCCCGCGCCCTCGTAATATGTCCCGCGCCTTCGTAATATGTCCCGCGCCTTTGTAATACACCCAACGTAGTAATATGATCCAACAAACTGAGATTCATCCCTGTGTGAAATCGAAAATGAATCCTGTCCTGTCATTACGATCTGACTGATAACTCACAGAATGCAACTAACACTTTGAACACAAATCGTAACGCTACTAATTTTAGTCCTCTTTCATTTCCTTGCTTGTCACACCTCCGAACGAAGTTTCACTGTTGAAATGGACCCTTGACTTATTGGGACATTTAATGGAATGGTAAATAATATCAATTACGTCGAGCCTAATTTTGGAAAAACTCAATATTTTTAGCTACACACGAGGACGTGTGATAGTCAGGATGGCCGTGTCGGAGATGAAAGAACACCGGAGCCTCTGGAATTTTGGATAATCCCGCAACATTGTAATCTAGAGTCTACGATAGCTGTAATTAAACAATTGTAGTTATTCAATCCGATTGTAATTGTTCGAGATTAGCGATAGCGAGCTTTGGTTCGAGGCGACAGTCTGTCGCCTAACGTAGCCGCGGTCAAGAGATGAACGCTTTGTCTAACAAAGGTATGGAGTAATTTCACAGCTCTCCTTAAAAGAAATATTTGTGGCGGCACTCGGCAGTAAACTTTCCAACAGTTTCTGTCCCGTGGCGCACGACACAAAGACCCTATTCTTCGAGTAAGATGATTGCCAGATGTCGATGCGTGTCCGCAGTACATGTTCAGAACGAAGGCTTTTCTCGACAAATCCGAGGATTTCGCGCCTTTAGGCACACCCCATATAGTTTTCCTCTGTGGCATCATCGATACGGAAATTCATTCTCCCTCGCGATCTCATCGACTAAAGAGTAACGCCTTTACGATCAATAATTGTTCAGGCTTAGATTTTGTGAGAACGTTCATCTATCATCCCGTTGACCGCGGATTCGTTATCGAACCTGAGACCATTGTCACTAATATCGCGAGCGCCTAATCGTTGTGGTAGATTGTCAAATCTGTGTTATCCATACTTGTGTTAATAAACCGTACTTTTGTTATACCGTAACGATGGCCAATTTCAATGAAGATCCAGCAAACACCCACAACCCTATCCACAACGCTACCCCGACATATAAAATAAGTAGTTGCATTGAAAGGCAAGAATGTCACGCTAAAAATGCAGGAAAAATGACAAATAAGGAAAAATTTCACAGAATTTTAGGGCATGTAAACCTTAATTAATTAAAAAAATTAATTGAGGGAATGCCAGGAAATTTTGAGCAAGTACAATTAGAATGTGATACACGTATCGAAAATAAAATGCACAATTTACCCTTTCAAAATAACCGTAGTAGAGCACACGAGATTTTAGAATTAGCACATACCGATTTAAATGAACTTGATAAAAATACCGGGTTTGATGGATCTAAATATTTCTTAACATTTATAGACGACTACATTAAATGCGCATTGATTTATACTTTGAAATCAAACGATGAAGTTTACAATTGTTTCCTTCATTATATAAACAAAATTGAAAATCTTACTGGTAAGAAGATAAAAAGATTAAGATGCGATAATGGAAAAGAATATATGAAGAAAAACATGTACAATCTAATTAGGGAAAAGGGAATTGTCCTAGAACCATGCCCACCTTATGTTCACGAGTTAAATGGAACAGCTGAGCGCTACAATAGAACAATCATGAATTCCGCTAGATGCTTATTACATGATTCAAAGCTGAATATTAAATATTGGCCGGGAATAGTTAGAGCCGCGGCGTACTTAAAAAATAGAACCATTACGAACACATATGAAAATAAAACACCATTTGAAATATTTTTTAAAAGGAAACCGAATATAAATAATTGAAGATTGTACGGAAGTAATTTTCGTAAGAATACGTGAAATTAAAAGAAATTCGAAATGGGACAAAAAAGCAGACACTAGGATACTTGTAGGTTATGAAAACATTTGATACAGGATCCTAGTTAATAATAAAATTATCATTGCAAGACACGTAGAATTTATAGGTGAAGATGATAATTTAGTAGGATTTCAAGGAGAAGATGAATCAGACAATGAAAGAGAAAAGGATTTTGACCAACATTCGGATTCAAACGAAATTCATGAAAATGAAATAAATGAGGAAAAGGTCGAGCAGATTGCAATAAAAGAGGAGAGAAATTTAAGTAACGAATCAGAAAGAAAACTTGAGGACACAGAAAATAATTTGAGAAGGTCAGGACGGGAGAGAAAGAAACCTGAAAGATATGGCCAAACTAGCTCATATTTCATTTATGTGAATGTAGTTAGCGCAGACAGTCCTCAAACCTATGAAGAAGCTTTAAGTGGAGATGCGAGCGGTTCATGGAAAGAAGCAATGGATCGAGAAATGAATAGTTTAATCAAAAATAAGACCTGGAAATTAGTAGAGAAACCAAAAGACAAAAAAGTATTAGACTTGAAATGGGTATATACGAATAAATCTGATAATCGTAAGAAAGCGCAACTAGTTATTCGAGGCTTCCAACAAAAGGAAGTACTGGAAAATTTATACTCTCCAGTGGCAAAAATGCAAACGTTGAAGTTATTACTATCTTATTGCTGTCAATATGGTTTGACAATTACGCAAATGGATGTAGAAACAGTTTTCCTAAACGGAACTATAAAATCGGAAGTATTTGTAAAACAACCTGTAGGTTACGACGATAAAAGCGGGAAAGTATGTAAAGTATATGAAAAAACTAGGATTTCAAAGAAGTGAGAATGATTATTGTCTGTATATGAAGTACGAGAGCGATGATGTTATATACTTAATTCTATTCGTAGACAACTTATTAACATGTGGAAAAAAAAGAAAAGAAAAATCGATGAAATTAAAAACACATTGTCAAACAAATTTGCGATGAAGGACTTAGGTGAAGCAAAGATTTACATAGGAATAAACATTGAATACGATTATAAGAAGTGTGAGATAAAATTAGATCAAAGTAGTTATATAGAGTTATTAGCGAAACAATATAATATAGAAAATAGTAAACTATATTTTACACCAATGGAACAAAACTTAAGTTTAGCACCCGCACAATCAGCCTCGGACGATATAAGATATAGAAATCTCACAGGAGTTTTATTATATATTAGTACTGGAACAAGATTAGACGTTAGCTATAGTGTAAACTATTTAAGTCGATTTCAAAACAGTTACCACGAGACCCACTATAAATATGCATTGAGAATTTTGAAATACTTACGTAAACTCTCTAAGAGTTCAAATGCGGATAAACAAAGGGACTTTCTCTGTTTTACGGACAGCACGACTTCTTTTGTTTCACGGACAGAACGGCTTTCTTTGTTTCACGGAGAGCCATTTTGAGAGACACGCATTTCCCAAACGGACGGACAGAGATCAACATCGGAGATAGACAAGATCACAGAAGAAAGAGTAATTATTTAAAACATTGAGGATTGACGGAGAAAAATCGGTAGCTCAGGACGTTGAAAATCGATTCTCGATTTTCAGGTAGACATTGCACAGAACTTGCTATTTATTATTTACTGTTATTAATTGGTTGTTGTTTATTTAATTATTACTGTTATTAATTGTTGTTAATTATTAATTGTTGTTTACTCCTGTATTTCATTTAAGTATTTTCACAATAAACTTGATTTTCAGAATCGATCCCTGAATTATCCTAGAATTGAACCTTATAAATCGATTTCCGTTACGCCATGCCGCTGAAAGTTAACTTACGTATCGTCATGAACGAGAACGCAAAAGGGGAGAAGATAGAGAGTATAGAATCTATAAGAAGACCAGAAGACGAAGTATGCTACATTTCCCCCCGGGAATATCAAGCAAAACGGGAATATCAGCAATTATTCAGTTCAGCAAGAGTGAAGAACCGCAAACAGTCTAACCAAGGTAGGCCAGTATAGAAATGTTAAACACAAGGAAAATAAAGACGGAAACCGAGAAGTCCAGTGTGGACATGGAAACACTTCTAGAAACTCTCCAAAAACGAGATAAGCGTGAAATAGAAGAAACAATAGTATAAAATAATTTGATGGAACTCAAGAAGCCACAGACTGGATATCAGAGTATGAAGAAGAATGCAGAAAATATAAAATAAAAAATGATGAGGAGAAAGTCAAAGGTTTAAAAAAAGTATTTAGAGAAAACAGCAGCAAAATGGTACCAAACAAATCTGCTGAAGGCTGAAGACACAATTGGGAAGACTGGAAAGATGCATTTCTCAAAACCTTTAACAATAAAGGTTGGTCTGCAATACGATACGCTTACAACTTCAAATACCTTTCAGGTTCGTTTATTAAATATGCCTTAGAGAAAGAACGACTAATATTGGAAGTAAAGAGGAAAATGGATGAAGACGTGAGGATACATTTGATTGTCATTGGATTACCTATCGATATCGAAGATAAAATCGAGAAAGTGTACAATCAACAAATGACCTAATGGGAATTTTGGGACAATATGAAGACCAGAGAAAAAGGAAAGAAACACAAGAAAGCTAAACCTGGACAAAAATGCAAACCCACCATCCAAGAAACAACCGTGCACGATCTGTGAAGCACTGAACTTCCCGGACCGATTCCACCCAGTGGAATTATGTAGAAACAGAAACAGAAATGCTCAAAAGAAACCCAAACAGGTAAATCCACTAGAACTATTTACATCAGAAAATGAGAAAGCAAGAACACTAGATGAGAATGAAAAAATCTAAAATGCCCGGAGAAGTACGAACCACTGATAAAACTGCGAGTTAAGATCAATGATCTGTGGCGACAAGGACTATGGAACTTTCCAACGGCTCCGTGATACAAAGCGCTACGCTACGCCGTCAAAACGCAACACGACGTACTCAATCTGTCATCGATATCTTCACGTTCCTTCCGCCGAATTTCTCGGAAGGGCATACACGCGCCAGCCACGGCGGCACTTATAATGAACGCACGCCAGTGGGGATATCGATGGGCAACGAAGAAAAGAATCAGTTCGGTCGGAAAAATAAGCACATTAGTATAACCGATAGTTAAGTATCAACCGATGTTAACTGCTAATTGTCATTTGTTGTTACCTGGTTTAATAAACGTTATTGGTTAAATATAACCTAGTGTACTTCAGTACCTATTACACCATTCCACCTCAGATCAAAAAGAGATTCGTTCCAGCACGCCCAGTCCAAAATCCTCTCCATCAAACAGTCGACCCACATTTGCCACCCTATTCATCGCCCACTTGCCACAGAAGACACACAACAAACCACAGATGGGAGACACCGCGAACAGCCTCGTCTCTAAGCCCATCTTCCAATGACAGACGAGCACATAACCAATGACGTCGACAATCGACAAATCCGTTGACGACCGAACATACTAGACCAGTAACATCCGAATCATTATCCAATGATATAGTCATCACTGCGCAAATCAACGTTTTGAATGATAAACATCAACCAATCCGTTGTCCAGCGCTGCTCGACACCGGATCCAGTATGAATTTCATTACCGAAAGATTGGTAAAATCGCATTAAATAAAGCAAAACAAATGTTCGGTCCCAATTGGGGCTCTAGACACCTGACAACGACTTCTAGGCGATACATCACGGCCACGATCACTTCCATTGACGACGCATACGAACGAACATTAACGTTCCGTGTTATCCCGACCATTTCAACCTTAATTCCAAGTGAACCTATCGATCGTTCGACACTTGAGATACCCAGAAATCTCAAATTGGCCGATCCACGATTTCATTTATCAGACCTGATCGATATCGTACTAAGCTTAGGTTCAATACTCGCCTCGATGTGTGTTGGACAAATCAACCTAACTCAGCCAGACGAGCCTGAATTGCGTCTGCAGAAAACGCGATTCGGTTGGGTAACCGGGGGGAGTCCAACTTCCCAAACCGCGACAAACACATTTCACGCATCCACGACGGCTCTACAAGCAGAGCTCGCGCGGTTTTGGGAAATCGACGAAGGACCCTCGATCAATCACATCTCAGAGGCAGATCGACGATGCGAAGAACACTTCCAAGCCCACATCCGACGCACACAGCGATACATTGTCGCTCTACCATTCAACGACCAGCTTCAATCATTCGGTTCCTTTAGAACGATGGCAATTAACACGTTCGTCGCCCAGCGTGTTTCGGCTATGTTTCCTGCGGGGTCCAAATCCGACCGTTAAGTTAATCGTCGCGATCAACCTAAACCTGTCCCTACGCAAAACATTCAAGTGGAATTTTACCGTAGCGGACGTCAAAACGCCCATCATCGGAATGGATTTTCTAAGTCACTACGGGTTGCTCGTGGACCCGCGAAACAAAAGGCTTATCGACACGACAATCCAGATGTCATCAAGGGGATACACCGCCACAACAGACGATGTGTCCGTTAAGACCGTCATCGGCGAATCATCATACCACCAATTCTTGGCAGAATTTCCGGTCCTTACCCGCCCACCGATCTTCGGAAGAGAGAGGATTCGACACGGTGTGGTGCACCACATCGAAACCACACCCGGCCCACCCGTCTACAACAAACCACGTCGCCTCGTAAAGGCGGAATTCGAACACATGATCGAGCAAGGCGTGATGCGACCATCGAAAAGCCAGTGGGCATCACCCCTGCACGTAGTGCCGAAAAAGGATGGAAACCTGCGACCATGTGGCGACTACCGTGCATTGAACGCCCGCACCGTACCCGACAGGTACTCACCGCCACATATCGAAGACTTCGCGCAACATCTGCATGGTAAGCGAATCTTTTAAAAATCGATCTAGTCCGCGCTTACCACCAAATTCCGATAGCGTCCGAGGACATAGAAAAAACCGCGATAACAGCGCCTTTCGGACTTTTCGAAGCAACAAACATGATATTTGGATTTCGGAACGCCGCGCAAACATGTCAGCGGTTCGTCGACGAAATCACACGTGGGCTCGATTTCGTCTACTACCGAAGTTTCATACCGAGGGCCGCAAAAACACTTAAGCCACTCAACGACCTGTTAAAAGGCGCGAAAAGAGGCAACGCGCCCATCGAGTGGTCGGAGCAATTCGAAGCTTGCTTCTACGAGTCGAAACGCGTCCTCGTTAACGCCACGATGTTAGCGCATCCGATACCTGGCGCGCCCATTAGCCTCGCGATAGACGCATCCGACTATGCATTAGGAGCGGCCCTGCAGCAACGCGTCAACGACGCTTGGCAGCCGTTGAGTTTCCTTACCAAACCTTTAAACTCCGCGCCGCGAAAGCAGAGCGCGTACGATCGCAAACTACTTGCCATGTACACCGCGGTCAAGCGATTTTGACACGCTATAGAAGGAAAAAATTTCATAATTTTCACGGACCATAAACCCCTTACTTATGCGTTCAATCAAAATCCTGATAAATGTTCGCCGCGATAATTCCGGCACCTTGATTGCAACGGACAATTCACCGCCAACATACGGCAGTCTGTGGATCATCAAACTCTCTCCGTCGCGCAAGAAAACGAGAACCGGTCACGTATCGGTACTTTTGCCTAAGCCACCCCACAACCGAAGTCCATTGTTTATTGTTAACAACATACAAACGTAATACTCATCTACTGGTCAACAAACGTTATAAAAAAACTCCTCGTCCGATAACGAAAGTTGGGATGAAGAAAGTACTTAAATGGGTGACAGCTTTGGAACTCCGCGTGGTGTTGACCTTTTTGTTTTTCCAATCCTTTTTACTTTCCTTAATAATCTATTTTTAATAATCTATAGTCGAAACATGGAAAAATAGAAATGATTTAGTATTACGCGACTAATACCATATATCACTCATTTTTGCACACCTTTATATTTTTTCACATATTCTATTTTTGTACATTAAAAGCAAATAAGAATATCATTTATTTCGGCTAACGCTCATGCCGCGCTGAATGGAATCGTTCTCGTCTGAAGGCAATTTGAGAGATGGGACAGAGTTTGGATCTTTGGATGTAAAAACTTGATTCCTCTGTGGGGCATGCTATCAGTCCTTTTTAGAGATATTTTTTATTTTGTTTGCCCAGTGTTGATTTATAGAGTTTGCGAATTCTTGTTTCAGTTGGGATTTTATTAGCATTATAGCAGCTACTTTAGGAATTCTAAGTTTACTCTTTTGTCGTAAGAATAGTTGTATTTTAGATTGTTTAATTTGGATAGAATGTAGCTTTTGTCTCGTTGTAGTTTTTTAATTTTATTATTGATATAGGACTCGCAAGAATTTTTTTCTTTTAAGTTTGGTACGGATTCTTGAAGAAGGGTTTGTATATGTTTTTCTATTTCGTCTATAAGTGAGTCGATTTGCCTCTTTGTTAGATTGACATTGTTGTGGATATTTAGATCGCAGTTCTTTCCAGCTGATTTTGTAATTTTTTTTTAGTTTATTTCTTTGTACTTACACCTGGGTTCGTCACTCTGTATTTCTAGGGTTAGGAAGTCAGATGTATTTTTGCTTATCTGGAATACGAGAGCGCTATGGTCGCAATCGTAGTCTATAGTTTTGAGCGGGTTAGTTGCCCGTAAATTGGAGGAATTGTAATTGACAAAGGAATTGTAATTGTGTGTCTCCAAAGCATATGTCTAGGTATGAGACTCCTTTTGGGCAAGAGTCAATCCATTCTTCCTGCGTTTTTAATGATTGTTTTAGTTCGTTTAATTGTGTTTGTTGTTCATTTAGGGCTTTGAACATGCTTTTTTTGAAGACCTCGATAAGTTTATTATGTCCAATTGGGGTATGGTTTTAATTGGATTTGGATTTTGCATTACGCGCGGTAATAAGTTTGTTAGATGTGGTTGGTTTTCGGAGACTTGGTTTCGGCTTATTCCTTGTCGTAATATGTCTGAGAACTTTAACTACGGAATGAATTTGCGGCTTATTTGAGCAACGCGTTTGTTTTTGATTCCTTGCATTTGTTGATATTTTTGCAAAGTTTTTTTGCAAAGTTCAACGAATTTTGGGCATCCTTTATACAACGCAGGATATCCGTAGTTTTTACAGTTCACGCAGTATACTTCGTCTTTATTTACCGCGTCTACTTTTTTTATTTTGCACTCGTTTGGTCCGTGCGGCTCCATGCAGTTTACATTTGTGACATTGCGTTATGTCATTTTTTCTGACTTTTTCCCATTTTACGCTAAAGTAATTTATGCGGTTCATTTTTAGTAGGTTACTAATATTGCTTTGTGGGAATTCTTGGATTATGTAAATTGGGAGCAATACATTGTTCTCTATGGATCTTTTTGTTGAGAAGCGCCAAACTTTTATCAATTGGACGTCGGACATCTGTAGTGCTTGCAACTCTGCGAGTATCTCTGTCTCGGAGAAGCTATTGTTTAGACCCTTTAATACGATCGTGTGGTACTTCCCTGATTTG
>NW_022883431.1:0-29178 GCF_011952255.1 Bombus vosnesenskii | reverse complement strand
GTTCTCAAAAATAGCGATTGTTCTTAACTGTGGCGTAAACCATGCTTAACGGAACGTTCGCGACATTGTGTTGTAAAACTCCAATAATATTTCTTTTTAATCTGAATCGATATCGAAGTGCGTAAAAACTGCAAATAATTTGATTTATACAAATGATTTTTGCCATAAAAAATGATTTATAATAAACAAATCTGAAAATCCTTGCACAAAATAGAAATGTTTTCATTCCGATACAAATATTCGCTATAGAATAATCGCTGGACATACATAAAAAATACGTACTCATCGAACTGATAACGAATAACCACCGATACGTTCGTGTGATCTGCTCTATTTAAAGTTATACGTTACAAAACGCCTCAGCTGAATCCAATGCCCGTATTTATATAAATACATCAGTGCAAGTTCCCAGTGATGAACGTTCCTGGTACATGTGTGAGTATTAATCCATTATACGGCAATATATTTTTTACAACATACGTTGTTTCAACGCTCGTATGCTTCGACGCATTAATATGATGAAAATCTAATCTTTCTTACTAATTCACTTGGAATCGTACGAATAAATAGATAACATTTCACGATACAACAGCGATTTACATTAATATTACATAAAACATATTTATATATGTATAAATATCAATTTTATATTCTATAAGCCGAGGAAAATGAATAACAAATAATAATAACACGAATAGCAAACATAATCAGTGTACTAAATATTAACATATTAATGAAAATCATTTGTAATTCAATATTTCCATTTTTATAAAATAAAATATGTAAATGAAATTTAATTGTAAAATAATCACATTCGCAGAAACTCATTACTCTACAACGGAGCAATTAAATATTATATTAATAACAATAATAAGCACGGTTGCATCGATGCTAGACATTCTGCATTACTTTAATATTTTTAATCCATGTATTATTATTGCGCCATAATATATAAAGTATAGACGCAAGAGATCATAGCGCGTTGGCCAAAGTAGTCTTATAATTGACAGATACATTATACAAAATTTTATGTACCATCGTGGAAATTCCTTTTAATTCAACAATTAAATTTCATTTCTATTACAAATCATAAGTTTGCGTCACAACGGCCAAAGAAGCAAATCTTACTTTGTCATATTGAAATAGTTAAAGTAAGTGGTACATAAATATTAGCTTAATATGTTATATTAACCAAGATTTGTAGAAACAAAATACATTATTCAATACGGTCAAAGTTCACTTATCGAATGATGTTTCAAAAGGTACTTACGTCCATTTTGTTGTCCAATTTTATATCCATGGAGATTGCATAAACGGGCCGCACGTAAACTAACACTCGAGCCATTTGCTTTACGAAATTATTATTAGTATTAGACAAACTGCTTGCCTGTGCACAAGGAAAATCTATGATTAGTGAGTAGTAGACTTTAATAATATCCTCAAGGAACAATTCGCGTTTTCCTTAAAATATGCCATAACTGCACGATAACAGTAGCAATTTGTAAATGAATATAGAAATTGTATGAGATACAGTTATCAAATATATTTAACAAAACTATAATTATTTGATAGAAAGTCGTGAAATTAATGAAAAGTAGAAGACAATGGAAGATATTTCAGGTTAACGTGTCATACATGATCTTAAAAGTTGTATACACTCTCTTATTATTCACTTATTATTCACTTGCATCCAGAACATGTTTTAATAGTTCGCGTCAAGATAAAATGTAAATTCTTTTTATACACATATAAACATGCAAAGAGAGAGAAAATACCGTTCAAACTCGGACAGCATCATGAGCAGCACTGTGCGCATTAAAATGGTATCCACCACTAGTAGCAAACATGACGCTCAGTTCAGACAGATTCACGCGTGGCTACAGCGCATGCGTGTTACTGAGTAGATTTTCTGATTAACTTCACGTTATGTCCAATACAATTTTTTGTTCGCGTTTCTGTATAAACTCACGTTATATATGTATGTATATCTGTGCATCTAAGAAGCAACACCAATACACGTCAATGAATAACTGATTATTCCTACATCATAAGTACTGCAAGCATCGTATTCGTATACACAGGTTTGTAAACTCCAGTAGAGGGGGTAATGCTCTTAATATTCGGAAATGTGCTTTACAAATCGGCCGTTAGTCGCAGCGCTCGCATCGATTTGTTAACACCTTTGTTTGCAAAATTATGAAAAGCAGTTTAGTTTATATTCTTCACCTTTAGTGATAATTTTCATCAATATACTTAAAGTAGAATAGAGTAGAGATGCAGTATTTCACGTGATACAAAAGAATGTTGTTTAAATAAATGTAGTATTACATAATACTATAGAGTTTAGTTATAGACACGATCGTGCTGCAGACACAAGAAGCGCTGCGCGGCGAAGTCTAACAAATCGATTCAAGTCCCTTACTCGAGAAATACTTTCTGCCCCGTAGGAGTCTTACCCACTCTAATGGAATTCTTAAATTTGTGTATACGAACACAGGCGCGCGCGGGCGCGCGCACACACACTCACACATGTACTTACTGTTGACTCTGTCAAAGGCTTATGAGATACCACTGGTTGTTAAAGTATTTGTCAAAATATCTGTTTTATACTCTAGCGTTAAGGAAGAGAATCTTATTGCTCAAGAAATTAAAATTTGGTTAAAGAAATGATTATTTGAACCCTATGGACAGTTAACTTTTGCGGTTGGTAACTTACCGACAACATAGTTATATGTGTCGGGTTATCGCTAGAATTTAGGGCGCGTAACAATTCTTCATTTGTATTAGCGATCGTTTTGTACGACAGAGATTATATTTACAGGTACAAAAAAATGACTTTTACAAAGTTTAACGAACAGCAGTGGTGTTTAGACAAGGTTTTTGGGTTCGATAAGGAATCCACGGTGAACGGAATAACGCTTTACTAAGCGTAGAATACTTTTTAAGTACAAAATACGATTGCGTAACTTTCTGATGAAAATTTTCCTCGCTTTACAATCGCGTTCGTTTGTTAAATATTCGTTAGAAGCATCGAGAAAGGTCCATTCGCCGTTGCTAGGCAGTTTCTGCCTAGAGTTTTATTATTAATACAACGTGTGTCCCACTATATTGGCACCTCCGAGGTAAAATCACACGTGGGCAGGCCCGTTCTTGAGGCCGTATGCCGCAACAACCACATTTCTAGGGAGAACCATACAACCACTCCACACCTCCGTCAGACAAAACGTCCATCCCGTGACCGTGCCTACCAGTTGTGTCACCTCGAGTCCAATCTCACTATCACAAATCTCGAACAATTACAATCAGATTGAATGACAACAATTGCTTAATTACGGCTATGATAGAATCTAGGCTAAAGTATTACAGGATTTTCCCAACATTTCAAAGGAAAGGCTCCGTTTTCCTTTCATCTCCGACATGTGTAATATCATCCGAGATACAATGACACAGACGGAACGAAGTGCAGAATGAGCATTTATATCAGTATACACAGACGATACGTAGAATAAACACGTTTATCGCACGTCTGGAAGCATTGGGAACCTTTAGCATGTTAGTATTATTCCAAATGTTATCGACTCAGCGTCTCGATGATATTATCTGTTCCCTTCAGCACATTATCCAGTCCAGCACATTGTTAAATATATAGGCATCTCCTTTCCATAACACATCTTGGATAACAAGCTTTTGTGGCAATCGCATATCCGGAGATATTTACTTGTACTCCAATGATGTGAGGTCAATCTTGCTGAACACTTGATCGGCCTGCGGGCGTTCGCAGAGTGTTGTCCTGATAGTAATAAAAATGGAGCGATATATGGGACTCTCTAAGAGGTGGTGTTCTATCTTTAAAACCATATCAATTTCCGGCATGAATTTTTCTGGCAAAAATCGTCCTGGTAACCAAGTGATTACTACCTAGCGAAGCTACAGAAGTATGGATGGAACACACAACAATACTCTATTGAAAGTGCTACAGGTTTTCTGTGCTAAGGAAAATCAAAACTGGTGTTTTCTCGATGATGCCTAGACTAACAATAGAGTGTATGTTTTTCGATTTTGAACTTGAACATCTGATGACGAAGATGAGAGCCTGCTGAATTATGCGTCTCATTTAAAAGATAGACAGAGCCACGTTACATTTCTTTAACCGGTAGGGAGTACCACGAATAATCTATACTGGATGAAGAAAAGGCGGCTCTGAATCGGCGTTTCATCAAATACTTAAAATAATAACTTAAAACAGTCTTGTTACATTAGACTTCTTCAGAACATGGTAATGGCAGTGGAATTTGAGCTGATGTAGGGTTTTCGTGACAGTCTAGAGCGGCTTACCTTGCACAACCACATAAATAAATTGGCGAAGGTGGGGATTTATAGTACTTAATTAGGCTTTTTCTACTAGATGAGATAACAGCAGGCCTCGTGTCACGACGTCCCACGAGGTCCCAGGACGTCCCTTGACGTTCTACGACGTCCGACGGCGCCCTCATAGGGGGTTATTAGTCCAGTCTAGTTCATTAAATAGTTTTGGATGATCTAGACTAGACTAAACTATTAAAGTAGCTTTTAGCTTGATATATCTCGGAATTATTAATATATGTTGTTTACCAATAGCAATCGAATCCTAATATTAAAATTAACGTTACACTTCGAGAATAGTACTTCATCTATTATTATTTGGGAAACGATGGCAATTACCTGATCCCATCACGGGGAGGTAACTACGCATCGAAGGCAGAAGATGTAAAGTTATTTGATAGCAAAGAAGTAGCGTGTATTGAAATGTATTAATTAGAGTGGGTATAGTATGTGGATCCACATAATCATATTTGAACATTGAACTTACCATCGAAGAAACCAAACCTCGTTGCCATCGATTAAACTGCATTTGCTTCTTCAATTCCGTGAATGCGATTTGTTTCCTTGGCTTTCAGCGAGTATGGAGAATTACATTACATCTATAGACGCTTTACATTTACACTTTGTGTTAGCACTGATTTTATATGAAATAGTTAAGTGAAAAATTAAATACTGTGTTTAAAATTAAAAGATAAAACTAAATGGATACAAAATACCGCTTCAAAGACTCGAAAGATTTCGTTAATACTAAATAAAACAAAATAAATCATTAATTTAATCGCTATTAGTTGGTGGTATTGATTTAAATGAATAGTAGAATTGCTTCCGATTAATGGTATAAATTAAGAGCATAATTATTTTAAATTAATGGCAGGATATTGTTATAAATTATTATTTTAACTGTTAAAAATTAATGGAGTAATTATTTCAGGTTAATAATATATTGTTATAAATTAATAGTTGAACAGTAAGGAATTAATAGGTCAAATGTTGTAAGTTAATGGCTTAAATGTTGTAAATTATTAATTTAATTGTTACAAATTAATAATTAAATTATCAATAAGTGCGTAAAAGTTCTATTTTGATCTACACAATACGGCAGATCAAGAAAGATGAGCTCCCGCGCGAGTCGGAGTTCCTTATACACCTCGTACAAGTCGTAGAGAAGAAGATTCAGAGACGTAAACGATCTCGCGCGATGTTGTGCAAAAGAATGTTGGATTGGATGGAAATCTATAAGAGCACATGGAAAATAGCTCTATGAAATTTACGAGTGGAGAGAAGTAATATTTCCTCTGAACCGTTGCCTCCATAATTCATAAATAAAAAAGCGTATTATCAATGTTCATAAAAGGCTTGCACACGCACCGTGATTGCCCCTACCGCGAGTATCCACAAAAAATACAATGAATTACGACACATGTTCGATATGACCTCCGTTTTGTCGTAAACAGAGCCTGACGCTTCTCTTAAAATTTTACCGTATCGAGAATGCAGTGTTGCAGTTCTATCGCAATAGACACCGGCAATGCGTACACTAATCTCCTCATGTGTCCCCAGAGGTAAAACTCGAGAGAATTTAAACGTGGAGACCGAGCAGACCAAAGCACAAGTTCCCTTCCACCGATCCATCTATTTCCAAAACAGTTAGACTAGTGCTCCTGCACTGCGTTGGTAGAATGTGATGGTGCACCATCCTGCAGAACAATCTCTTAATGCGCCTGAATTTTCACGTGCTTAAAAATGTTCGTTACGTGTATTTGTTATTCCAGTGTCACATTTATTAAATGTTGTCTCATTAGTAAATAATATCCTCGCGGAGAAATTGGAATTGCGTTGGATTTTCCGACTCATCCATTTGAAAATGTGTTCTTTTGTTTTTAACTCGTGAACTTTCTGAAAGCTATACAGGTGTACATTTTTCCCCTTCAATACAGACTATACGGTGCTGCTGCTGACACCTTCTTCAGCAGCAATAACCTTCGTATTTAACCTGAGATTTTTTTCAATGCGGTGCAGTATTCCGTCTCCCAGATCCGGATCGTCGTGCTGAATTCGTCCGCCAGGTTTCAATGTACCTATATCCTGAAATCAATAATCTATTTTAAAAAATATCTTTGTGCTAAGTATATAGTTCTATTGGTGTGGTAACAAAGGTGCATGTCCGAAAGTTCTCCAAATGTATACGATATTTTGTAACAGATATGGCGATTTAAATAATAAACAACGAATAGTAATGTTACACTGCATACAACACTCACTGCGCGTATTGCACACCCAATACACCTAAGTGACACTCAAACTTTATATTTTCAGTTCTCTGAAAGTTTCTCATCGACTGTCGGAATGATTCTGTCCTTTCAAAACTGTTCTAGCCTTTTGCCTCAAAATGGCTACAATATGGTAGCGACAGAGAGTTCATTCACGAAGAAGAATTTACTATATTCTTTGCCAATGCTTATGTAACTTAAATTTATGTAACTCGGATTTATCCAGGAACAATCATAATATTTCAGAAGTTCCTTACGAAAACAAGGGTGTGGTATCGAGGAAGCAAACAGGCTGTGCACCAAATGTGTTTAAAAAAGCGTAAATCTATTTTGTACAATCGTCAAACTTTACATAGCTGGAGATTTATTCATAATTCGTATTTACTAGATGGATTTCGGAAATATGTCTATTTCTTTTTTTGTACGTACTCTCAAGCTCTAAATAGTAATCAATAAAACAATAAAAATATTGGCACATCGTCTTCAGTTTGTATTGTCTTATTGGCCATTATTTAAGGCTCTGTATTTAATATCAAGTAGTCCGTAGTTGCATGACTGTGAAGGCACTGATATTATTCAATGTGAACAGGCTGAAACCACTACTTAAATATTTTCTGCTACTACTACTTTAAATATTTGTTTTTTTTTTGCTGAGAGTAAAGCAAAAGCGCTGGCGCGTGTGTGTGCGTCGAAGGGAGTTCGCCTCGGCATTCTTATAAAGAATTCGCGATCTGTATTAGATTCAATTCCACTTTATACGAGCGCCGGTTTCACGTTCTCATCTCAATAGATGCAACAAATAAGTGCGATAAACTCTTTTTATTTCAATCAGATATACAAATTCTCTTACCGACCTAGGCGATTCGTATCTGTGGTGTTACGGTTACCCGAGTTTATATTACCTTTCCTGAATTTTACAAATGACCGTACATGTTGTACGTAAAGCAACGTAAACATCTCACCAACAAGTCTTCGCATCCATCATCGTGACTGTATCTCCAAGAGCAGTGTTATGTCGCGTAGGGCATCTGCAGTCCATCCCTAGCTGCTGGACAGCCAACGGTCTACGTACCGTCATTCCGACCCTCAATAAATCTAAGGACCCATTATAAACCTTTAAATTTAACTTTATTGTGTCAACATATGTTCTTCAGTCGATCTGTTTGTCCTGAAGGATTTTTAATCCTAGAAATTTTTTCGGTTCGCGGCTGGTTATTAGAAAAGTCCTTGGGTTTGTTGGGCGTTCTTAAAACCACGGAGAAAGCGGGTATTCACCTATTGGGAAAAACGGAATATTTGTCTAACAAAACAGGTTGGTTTTTCCCATGAACAAGATCACCCACGAACCACGTTGGTAGGAGGCTTCCTCCTCATACCTTCAGACATTAACGTGGGTCATAACCAATCGACATCGCGGATCGTTACCCTCAATTTTCCTAACGAAAACTGTGAACAACGAATCCGCGTTCTTCATTCAAAGGGCACACCCACGCCGAAATTTCTTTCGTAATAACATAAGAGCGACAAGTCACTCTTAAGCACGTCATCTTTCTAAACTTGTTCTCAGGACTACAGAACAGTCACTTCATATCTATACTTAGTCTCCTCTATTGCTACGTCAACTAAAACAACAAACTCAACTGTGTGGACCTTGCTCTATTGTGCATGTGTATCGCATATTTATACGCCAAATAATCGTCTACGATGTATGTCATACGCAACGGTGTAACTCTTAAGTGTTGAAAATATATAGTTTATAACCCTGTTAATCGCAGCTTCAACTTATACCACCTCAACCACCCACATTATCTCAACGGAAATCAGGGGATCGGCCAATTCGCGGCGTCGATTATTATAATCGTAACGGGAATTTACGACTCCCGTTGACGTGTTTCCTGGCGATTGCGTCTCCCCGCGATTCGTCGAAAATACAGTGTCAATCTCAGAGCTATTGCATTTGCGGACGACCTTGCTATAGTGACATCAATCTCATCTCAACCTACAGCAGTGATAAGACATCGACCGCCGACCTTCGGACTCCTTTGGACACATCACCACCTTATTATCGTAGCCTACACCAAGGTTCTAACGTATCTTAGTCCACATCAGAAATAGGATATCGACCCCCGACCTTCGGACACTTTTCCACATCATAACCTACACCTAGGCCCTCAACATCCTAAAACCAAAACGTGTATAAACCGAGACTTCACCCAGCTCGGGCAGTTCTTGTTATAGTTGCTGTTCTTGTACAACACTCTTTTTACGGTTCAGTGTTATTCTATTATTCGATAAAAGAAAATTAATAGTTGGATTACGACTCAACACTAACTTTTACCGGACGACGGTAGCGCAGTGGTTAGCGCCTTAGATTACGAACGTTCGGGACCCGGGTTCGAATCCCGGCGCCCATAGTCCTATTTTTCTTCCACGCATGTAAATTAGAAGAAAAATAGCAGTACCTCAGCAGCGACATTTACAGCCAGCAGCTACAAGTATCACGGACAACACATACACCTCAAACGCAACGGCAGCTGAAATGATTTACGTTGCCAGCATACGATTGCTGGCGGAATTGCTCTTAGCAACCAAGCAGCGGACCATCTCGGAATACGCGAATTGGCTAAAACGACGGATAGAGATAGTCAGGCCATATCCGGTTATGCGTCATAGCGAAAAGAAAATTTTCGTTTTTAAAGAACTGGATACATCGCCGTATATTCTCTTGCGCCATGACGCGATAGGGGCCCCTTACAGCCGCAGTACGACGGGCCGTTTAAAGTCGTCACGGGAAAAGAGAAAAATTACGTTGTTAAAATAAATGAACGCGACGTAACGGTTTCCATAAACTGTCTAAAACCTGCCTTTGTAGTTCCGGACGACCTAGAAAAAAAAACTGCCGAATCCCGTGACGTACTGATTCCGGTAAGTCAAACGTACTCTTGCGACGATAACAGTGCAAGCAATGAGGAACATCAGAAGAGAACACCAGGAATAGGTACGTTACGCTGTCGGGACGTAGAGTCCGTTTTCCCGATTGGTTGCAGATAGGTTTCGGGTAAGAATCGTAAATTGTCGGACACAGGATATATCGGTGACTTTTAAACTAACGACGATCAAAGAAGACCGTATAAATAATTTTAAAATTATAACTTAATAAAAATGTTATCACTGATAGGGGGTTGATGTAGCGGCACATGTGTCATAGGACAAGGCGGATCGATAGCGTCTCACGAACACCCCGCGTCTTACAAGGGGTGTCCGAAACTCGTGGAGCTGCGCAAAAAGCTAGCTGAAAAAAAGAAAAAAGACAAGGAAACAAAGATAAAACGAATTATCCAAATAAGCCGTAAATACGTCCCAGAACTAAAGTTCTCTGGCGTAATGAAACAACAAACAAAACTAAACGAAATAGTCGAAAACACAACACAAATAACAAACTTAAATCCGCCATCAAGCCAAAGCGCAACCACAACCGATAACACCCCCCAACAAAGCATTATAAACGTTATCGAAGACTTCAGAGAAAGTATACTACAAGCGTTAAACGAACAACAAACGCAATTAAATGAAATAAAAAACCACTATCAACACACAAAGAAAGGATCGACGCTATCTTCAGCACTTTTAACAGTGCAGAAGATTTTTTTTTTATTTATTTGTTGAAATTACAATCAATTCTCGCGTTGAGAATTTTCAGTAATTTTTCTGGCGTGGCGCAGTGACATGGCTGATTGTTTATAATAAGTTAATACTTATTATAGATAAGTATAATTTATAAGTAAGTATTATAAGTAAGTGAATATGCTTAATTTAAATAACTAAATGAATCTAGCGTTTAGGTCTAGCGGGTAGTGCCTCTTCAGCCTACGAATCTGGTCCGTCGTATCAAGTAGTCCAATGATTAGGGGGTTTCGGTGTTTGTTGACTCTTTTGCTATATCTGTCGCTATATTTTGCTATTTCCTCTTTGACTGTGGGTATCTTGAGGTCGCAATGGATGGTTTCGTTGGTAACATACCAAGGTGCGTCTATTAAGGATCTTAGCGTTTTCGTTTGGCAGCGTTGGAGTATTTCAATGTTGGAGTTACTTGCAGTTCCCCATAGTTGGATTCCGTAGGTCCAGACAGGTTTTATTACAGTCTTGTAGAGGGTAATTTTATTCTGTATGTTTAGTTTGGAGCGTCGGCCCGTGAGCCAATAGAATTTTTTTAGTTTGTCCTTTGGTTGCTTCGTTTTATCTGAGATGTGTTTCTTCCACGTTAGTCTCCTGTCCAGGGTCATGCCCAGGTATCGGACTGAGTCCCTGCTAGGAACTGTTGCATTGTTGATGGTGACCTGGGGGCAAGTTTGTTTTCGGAGCGTGAAGGTTACATGTGAAGATTTCTTTTCGTTAATTTTGAAGCCCCATTTATGAAACCACTTTTCCATGGAGTCGAGACTTCGCTGGAGAGTGGATGAGGCTATTACCGAGTCTGCGTGGGTAGCTAATAGCGCTGTGTCGTCTGCAAATGTCGCTATTGTTATATCGTTTGATATAGGTAAGTCGGCAGTGTAGATGGAGTACAGTAGGGGTCCGAGGACACTACCTTGGGGTATGCCGGATTCTATTTGGAATGTTGCGGAAGTGGCGTCTAGGCATTTAACCATGAATTGTCTGTTGGTTCGGTAGGATTTTAGGATGGAGTAGTAGGGGTGAGGTAGGATCTTTTTAAGCTTGTATAGTAGCCCTTCATGCCATACTTTGTCGAATGCCTGTTGGATGTCTAGGAAAACCGCTGAGCAATATTTTTTCTTTTCGAGTGTTTGGCTGATCGCATGGGTTATGCGGTGGATTTGCTCTACTGTTGAATGTTGTTTTCGGAAGCCGAATTGGTAATCTGGGAGTGTTTTCAAGTTCTCTAGGAGTGGAAGGAGTCGATTCGTGAGCATCTTCTCGAATAGTTTAGACAGGGTAGGTAAAAGACTGATTGGGCGATAGGAGCTGGTTTCGTATATCGGTTTACCGGGTTAGGGATGAGGGTAATCAATGAGATTTTCCAGGCCTTAGGATAGTGTTCAAGGCGAAGGATAGCATTAAAAATCGATGTGATGAGTGCGATCCCTTTTATGGGAAGTTCCTTGATTGCTTTATTGCCTATTAGGTCGTGCCCTGCTGCTTTCTTGGGGTTTAGGCGACTGATTGTTTCTATAGTCTCTGCAGAAGTGAAGGGTTCGATAGGAGGGGACATTTGGAAGGGGGTGTGCAAGTATTCAGTAACGTCCGCGGCGGCTTTGGGGGGAATGGGGTTTGAATACTTTTGACAAGTGTTTTGCAAACAGGTCGGCTTTTTCTATAGGGCTTCGCGCCCATCCACCTTGCGGAAGGCGGATAGGTGGGATTATTTGTGGGGGGCGTGTGAGTTTCCTGGAGGCCTTTCATAGTGAGTAGTTGGAGTCGGCTGTGGGGGATAAGCTGGCGAGGTATTTATGGAAACAGTCGTTTTTATAGTTTTTTTAAGGTTCTGGATAGCTTTCTAGTTGCGTTGTTTAGTTTGCGTTTGTCATCCGGTGTTCTATGGGTCTGCCATACTCTTCTTAGTCTACGTTTTTCTGGTATTTTTTTTAGTATGTATTGGGGATATTCTTGTTTGCTGATAGACGTCTTTGTCGGTGTGGAGAGGCGGATGGCGTTTATTATGCTCGTGTTTAAGTATTCCGTGGCTGCTTCGATTTCTTCCTTAGTTTTTAGTGAAGTTAAGGTTGAAGTTGAGTGTGTAAAGACTTCTCTGAAGAGCTGCCAGTTGGTGTGTTGGTTGTGAATGGAGCCATTAGGTGTATTCTCGATGATTGTTGAACTGACTGTTGCTATCACGGGAGAATGATCAGAGGAGAGATCAGCCGAGGAGTTGATTTGGGCGTGTCTTGAAGAGATATTTTTAGTTATGAAGAAGTCGAGAAGGTCGGGTATTTTGTTAGTGTCAGTGGGCCAGTATGTGGGTTCGTATGTGGTGAGGTAGTTGAGGTTGTTAGTTATTATGCTGTTTAAGAGGTTTTTGCCTCTTGCTGTAACCAGTCTGCTGCCCCATTGGGTGTGCTTGGCGTTATAGTCTCCTCCAGCTATGAATCTATTACCCAGGGTGTCCAGGAAGTTATCAAAGTCTGCTTTGGCGATGGAGTGTCTGGGAGGGTAGTATACTGTTGAAGTGGTGATTGTACAATAACAGTCTTCTATTGCTACGTTTGTTGCTTGGAGGTAGTCTTTCTGGAATGATGGAAGTTCGTAGTGCTTAATACTTGTTTTAATTATGATTCCGGTGCCACCGTGGGCCTTTCCGCTGGGGTGTTGGATATGGTAGAATTTGTAACCATTTATTTTCAGATAGTTCTTGTCGGTGAAGTGGGTTTCCGATACGAGCATTACGTCGATTTGCTGGTGTTTTAGGAAGAGTTTTAGTTCAAGCTTGTGTTGCGGTAGACCGTTGGCGTTCCAAAGAGCTATGCGCCTTGGTTTTATTTTGCGTCGGGGCGTATTAATTTATCCACGATGAGTGTTAGTAGCGATAGCAAATTATTTATTTGCTCTGATTGTTTTTCTATTAGCTTTTCAAGCCTAGAGAAGTTGTCTGTGTTAGGTGAGTTGAGACACTATTTTGGGAAAGATCCCTTTGGCTATTCGGGTTATTTTGGATACCTTGTACTGCTTGGGCATAGGAAGTTGAGGTAGTGATGAATTTAGTAGGACTGGGTGTTTGGTTGGTTACCTCTTTTGCTCTGAGTTTAGGGTACCTGTTTATGTATAGGGTTTTATAGGCTGAGCAGCCTTTATAGTTGGCAGGATGGTCACCTTGACAGTGGATGCATTTCGCTGGGGTTTCCGGTGATTTAGCGCACTGGTCAGTGGAGTGAGTGCCTGCACATTTAACGCAGCGGAAGGTATGGTTGCAGTATTTCTGCGTGTGACCGTACCTTTGGCACCTTTTGCGTTGCACTATTTCTTTTTTCACAAGCGGTGGTTCGAATTTTACTATTGCGTTCATTAGGCGACTGATTTTGTAAATTTCCTTATTGTTAGGCTTTTGTTTTATGTCTATAAAAAATAAGGATAACGGGTCTTTCGAGACTCTATGCCTTATATTGCTTACGTTGATGACTTCGTGGCCGAGTTTTGAGAGTTCGTATTTGAGTTCGTCTATGTCTGCTGAGTAGTGGATGTTGCGTAAAACCACTCGAAAGGGTCTTTCTTGTTTGAGTTGGTACGTGTGAAAGTTGGCGTTCAAGGTCTTAAGCAGTTTGGTGATTTTTCTGTATGCGTCAGGGATTGTCGGCAGAATTTTTACTTTGTTGTTGTTAATCTTCAGGTTGTAGTCGTCCTTGGAGATATCTCTCTCGAAGGACTTGATCATTGTTTGTATGTCGATGACATCATCCACAAGTATTACTGGGGGAGGGGGGATTCTCTGTGCTTGTTGGTTTGGCGGCGGGTCTGCGATTTCCATGGCGTCGTTTGTGGATTGCAATACGACGGACCTGTTGTGGGTGTTTATTTGTATCGTTGATTGTTCGTTCCGGGTGTCGATCGTGTCTGGTTTTGATGTTTCTATTTTCCGTTTCTTTGTAATATTAGCGTCGTTGGTGCGGAGAGTTCTAATACACTTCTGCCAAGGAGGAGGTAGCGCGGGGTAGTTGCGAGTTTGCTCAGGAGAGCCTGGCCGCGATTGCTGGGCCATCATCGAGCTAGTCAATTCAAAATAAATAACTAGTCGTGAGGCTATGAGGATAGTATTCGGGTTGGGGTTAGGTGCGTGGGATTTTCTTCTCCCTAAAGGGTAGGAAACACTTGGCTGTGTTCACTTTCGACGGTTGGGCGACACGTGTTGTTTTCGGACTACACTGGGCACTAGAAACACGTCTGCACGCTTCGGCACTCAACAGCGAACTGCAGTGCAGAAGATGAATAGCCAAAATCCACTAAACCAACAATTACAGCAAAAACCACATAAATTAAACTTAAAACACCTGAAAATAATAGAAATAAATGCCAACTCTCTAATTTCAAACCAAAAAAGATACAGTATGCTAACCCTAATAAATAAAGAAGCCCCCGACATCGTACTCGTCTCAGACACAAAACTAAATAAAAAACACAAAGTACACTTCAAAAACTACTCCATGATAAGACACGACAGACCGAACGCCAGCCAAGGAGGAAGAACAGCAATCCTCATAAAAAAAACTCCATAAAACACAAAACAATTCTAAATGACAAAATAACAAGTTTCAAAATCCTAGAAACAACGATCATAAAAATAAAAATAAGCAATACGGAAAACTTGTTTATTACTGCAGCCTACGCAACCCTCGGAAACCAGAAGGAATTTAGCGACGAATTCAATAAACTTTTCGAACTCTTACAGCTCAATAAAACGGAAAACTACTATATAATAGCAGGCGACCTGAACGCAAAACATACAAGCTAGAAAAACGAAACAAACAGCAGGAGAAGCAACTTCATTAGAAATTGGCTAGACAATAAAAGCATTCACTACAAAACAACCTTATACAGCCAAAAGGACGCTCATACCTGGAGTTACGACCGTTCGCGGAGAGACGCGGTCGCGAGGAAAACGCGTCAGCGAGAGGCGTAACTTCTCGCTACGATTCGATGAATCGACGCCGCGAAGTAGTCGTTCCCCTGTTTCGTTTAGGATAACAGAGGTAGTTGATTTGAATATGACACAGTAGTAAGTTATATTTCACCGTTTATTCCACAACTTATAGCGAGGATAGTTACACTGGTGCGTATGTACGAGATGAGTGACTGAGTGATCTGCGGGTGTGTATACCCGCTCGAAGGATGTTGACCGTTCGAAGGATGCAAAAACAGTACTCTTGGAAGACGATGCTGTCTCGGAGGAGAGTTAAGGATGAGTGTGTCGAGCGCACGGGACCATCGGATTTGTTGGTGCCGATGTTATTTAGGAGAGTGAGGGAATAGGCTTCGTTTTTTAATTGGTTAAACGAAGGGTCTTAACCGCCCTCGAGAGAAAGTGGTTAGTGGGAGGAAAGTTGCAGCGTACGTGACAAAAACTAACTTTCCCTTTTTCGCCGTGGTAGACAATAGTCTCTAGAAATTCCTCCGAACCAGATGTTTGTTTCGTTTGAAGGACCTTTTCTAGGAAATCTATGAAATTTATGGAAGGTCCTTGAATCTATGGAGGATACGCTGGGAGTATCCGAAGACATCTGGTTGCCATATTGCCTGCGGTGTGTGGCCTCGGCTAGGTAGAGTGTTACGCGACGTAACACCTGGACATATGCCTAGCAGATGCACGACTAAAATTTCAAAACCTACGTCCAAATAACACCCTCAAAACCTCAGCCTATGACAGTGACCATACCGCCCTAATATTTCACGTAAACAAGAACACATCTGACCTCCCAACACTCGAAACACAGACCGAGATACCCAGGTACAACTACAAAAAGACAGTCTGGAAAAAGTTCCAAAACATACTCGAACAAAACTGCGACCTAAAGATCTACAACAACGTCAACCTAACAAACAGACAAATCGACTCATTCATAGACGAAATAGAAAAACATACACAAATTGCTCTCCAAAAATCTGTGCCAAATATAAAACAAAAAAATTCATGCGAGCCCTATATCAACAACAAAATAAAAGAGCTACATCGAGACAAAAGCTACATAATCTCCAAGATAAACAACATAAAACTTAACTATTCTTACGACAAAAGAGAAGAATTAGAATTCCCAAAGCACCTACTATACAAAATAAAAGCGCAAATGAAACAAGAATTCGCAAACTCTATAAACCATTACTGGACAAATAAAATAAAAGACATCTCCAAAAACGACTCAGCCAACATGTTCCCCCAAATAAATCAAATCTTCAGACCAAAAGAACAAAACCCCATCTCACCTCTCAAATTGCCCCCAGAAAAAGCATCCCTCATCCAAGAAGCAGTTATAACGATACACAACACCATCGAAGACACCGAGGGTAACTTCATAATAACTAAAACAACAGAAAAACTAGACATCATCAGCACCCACTTTTCCAAAATACATACGCAAAACGAACACATGGGCCGAGAACAACTAAACAGAATTATCATCGCCGAAACAAACAAACTCAAAAATGAAATGGAACAAGACAAAACGCTAAACAAAATAGTCTGCACATTCTCAAACGAAAACACCGCAGACAACCCCAAACAACCAGATCCAGAAATAAACTACTTCACAAATTACAATCAACTAAACACAATCTTCTCCAAACTAAACAACAAAAAATCCTCCGGCTTCGACGGCATCCCAAACATTTTACTCAAGCGCCTACCGAACAAAATAAAATGGTACTACACAGTACTCTTCAACAATGCTCTAAACAACACATATTTCCCTAGAAAATGGAAAAAAGCCAAACTGATAGCTATTACAAAAAAAGATAAAGACGGCTCATCGCCCGCAAATCTACGACCCATAAGTCTCCTTCCCAACATAAGCAAAGTATTTGAAATAATCATAAACAACTCCCTAACCTCCTTCTGCACAAAAAATGACATAATCCCAGAAAATCAATTTGGCTTCAGGCACAAACACACCACAATTCGCGCAATAAACAAACTTACGTCGGACATCTGCTGGGCCCTAAACGCAAAACAACGAGTAGCCGCCTGCTTAATAGACCTCGAAAAAGCTTTCGACACAGTCTGGATCCCAGGTCTCATATACAAATTGATCAAGAAAAACCTTCCTGAACACCTAATTAAAATAGTCTGGGACATGATCACATGCAGAACATTCGTAATCACCGAAGGTTCAAACACATTAAGCAAAGAATTCTCCATAACAAACTATTATTCGTTGAAAGGACATCGAAGCCACCCCATTGGAACTTCGGGATAATCCCCTAACACCGTAATTTAGATTCTATCATAGGCGTAGTTAAACAATTGTCGTCTTTCGATCCGATTGTATTTGTTCGAGATTTGTAATAATGAGCTTGGGCTCGAGACGACAGCCAGTCGCCGAATGTAGCCGCAGTCACGGGATGAATGCTTTGTCTAACAAAGATACGGAGTAATTCTATAGCTCTCCTTAAAAGAAATATTTGTAGCGGCACGCGACAGTAAACATTCCAACGGTTTCTGACCCGTAGCTCGCCACACGCAGATCCTATTCTTCGGACAAGACGATCACCAGATGTCAACGCATCTCCACGGTACACGTTCAGCTAGCCCGAGGACCCGTTATAAATCTTAAGATTTAGTTATCTAAAGTCTCACAAACAGACAAACAGTCTTTGTCCCAACTACGGGAAGATAGGGAAGATCTATTTTTTCAACGAACGACGTCTCCCACTAGCAACTTTCCCTCGAGGGCAGCTAGCATCTTTTTCTAACTACCGATATGGAGATTGATCAATTAGCAGCAACGCCAATTTCCCTTACTTTCCGAACGAAGGCTATCCCCGACAAATCCGATGATTTCGTGTCCTTAGACACACCCCATCATAGTTTTCCTCTGTGGCATCGTCGGGACGGAAAGTCATTCTTTCTTGCGATTCCCATTCCCAAGTCTTCAAATTGACGAATAGAGTAACACCTTACGATCAGTGAATATTACGCGTCCGACTTAGATTTTGTGAGCACGTTCATCTATCATCCCGTCGACCGCGGATTCGTTATTGAACCTAGGATCATTGTCATTAGTTTTTCGAGTATGTAATTACCATGGTTACTTGTCCAGTTCTATGATAATCATATTTGCACTAGTCAATGTCTTCTCTATAGCATAGCGACAACGTGTAATCCAAACAAAGATTCATTTCACGCCCCTAACCCTAATTCTAATGTAAACCCGACATATATAATAATCGGAAGCAGTGGAACCTAGCAAAGTGGGGAATGGATGTGAAAAAGTAACGGAAGAAAAATGAGAGGTACCGTTGAAACGGTGCTAATATCTGTCGCTTTGTTTTGCGCGCGGGAACGAGCGATCGGTGGGAAGCGGTTGATGCGGCACAGAGAAAAATGGAGGAAACTATTTCATATGGGAAATCATGTTGCGATACGTTCCAATCGATGAGAGAACGGGGCGGTGATTGAAGTGCAACAGCGTAGAGGCCTATTGCCGATGTCAAAGGAAATGAAGGAGTGTCGTCGCTATAGGATCGCTCTGGAAATATTTTGCTTTTCAAATTCTATTTATGCAGCGGAATAGTCATCTAATACTGTCGTAAACCACGTTGCTGGTGGTGGTTTTCGACCTCTCCGTGTTGCAGAGACACTGTCAAAAAGCCCATTCTTTGACCTGGAAACTCCATTTACTTGACGATTAAACAGGCCTAGGCTTTATCTTCTAATTTGCATCATCTTTGGCAACAATGGAACGTTGTATTGTGGCGAACCCCTTGTTAAACGATCTAGTGAATTTAGTTCACGTTGTACTATCTTGCGAGGAGATTTTATATATGTATGCCGGAGATGAAAGGACATCGGGGCCTTTTTTTGGAACGTTTGGGAAGGTCCCCAATACTTTGGTCCAGACTTTTTATTATAGCTGCACTTAAATAATAAAACTGCGGAATAGTTGTTTATGTTCTAATCCGAGTATGGGTGTCCGAGGTTTTTCTCGAAACTACTTTTTTCGAGTTGGCCTGCACGATATTTCAAGTTCTAATGAACCGATTTATTTGAAATTTGGTGTGAATGTTTTTCATACATTCCTCTATCGACTCAACCACGCTCAGATCAAAATTTTTAATTTTACTATTTTTTAAAAATTCGGAATTGTCCAAAAAACATACCAAAAAGGAAAATTTTTTTCAAATAGCCGCCATTTTGTAAAAAAATATTATTTTGACTTTTTCAAGGTTCATGCTATAGCCGCATCTATACTAATTAAGAATCCGTTCGGCTTTTTTGCTTCAGATGGCCAGGAGGGTTGCAATCATGCACGCCAGGACTCCCTTTTTTTAGACCCCTCACTTTGCCGGTTCATAACTTGAATTTTGAGATTTTTTCAGTTAATTTTTTATCTACTCTTAAAGTATCAATAAACAAATGCTAAAAAGTAAATAGTAAAAATATTTTTCGTTTTGTTTGTACAGAGCTTCAAAAATCGCCCGAAATGCATTCCTCTAGATTAGAATACCCCCTTAAAAACAGAGATTGACCCGAGAGGTACGGGGAGTAGTATATAAGGGCAGTTCCACTTGGACTGCGATTCATATCGACGAGTCATACCCGGATCGTGTATCACATCGCATTCGTCATCTCGTCGGCCGTGGATTCGTTATTGAAGCTAAATTCATCTCATTCATCGACATCTCGATCATCCAACCGCCGTTATTACTTGTCACACTCTGTAATAATCACATTTGTACCAGTAAATATCATCTCTAGTACATCACAACGATGGCCAATTCACGGAAAGGTTCAGTATACGCCCCTAACTCTAATGATAACCCGTAAATACATAAATATAGTGCAGGTCACAGAAAACAGCCAACGCCCTGACCGCGCTGAGTGCACTCGTTCCTGTCAGATCACGAAAGTTAAGCAGCGCCGGGCACGGATAGTACTTGGATGGGTGATCGCCTGGAACTCCGTGTGGCGTTGGCGAAGCGCGCTGGTTCCGCCGTGCCCCCCCCGTGGGGTTCGGGCTTGGGCGCTTGGCGGCTCAGCGCCTCGGGGCCACCAAGCAGTCCGGTAGGGGAATCGGGCTGCCTGGCACGGCGACCCCGGCACCGCTTCATCAGCGGTGGTATTAAGCGCACGGGGGAGGCCCCGTTGCGACACTCACAGCGGTTCCCGGGCCTCTCTCGATCGCAGTCGGGACAATTATCGTAGAGGTTTTAGTCGGTTGGAGTCCGACACTACCACGCCGCTTTCCCCAGAAGCGGCCTGGCATCCGTGCGGATTTCCTCCACGTAAAATATAAAAAAAAGCTCACAGAAAATAGAAAAAGATAGATAGGGGTTTGTGTGTTTTAAGTGTAGTGATAGGATGACGTGTAAAACGTTATGATTTCATTTTGCATGAAAAATATCTACAATTTAAAGAAGTTATTGCAGAATTTATAAACTGCTCATACATGATCTCTTGATTTAAACAGAATGTTTTGGAGCTACGAGAGGAAATCAATAAGTTAATGAGAAAAGACTATTTAAAATCGGAAGAATATATTTGGAAAGTGGAGATCATTGAAGAACTATTTTCATAATATTAAAATTAGCAATTAGCTTGACGCGCGGAAAACGTGTCAGCGAGAGGCGTAAATTCTCGCTACGATTCTGCTAATCGACGCCGCGAAATAGTCGTTCCCCTGTTTCGATTAAGATAACAGAGGTAGTCCAATGAATTTAACACTGTATTAACAGGTTAATATAGCTTGTACATTTAACAATAATGAATGTAATAATATAAACGTCACAAATTATTTGGCGATGAATACAGTTAATATGTTACAGAAATTCGACCCGACTTTACGATATCTCTCGATGTGTGCGTTAGACTAAGTGATCTGGATTTTCTTCGTCTGAACCTCTCGACGTATAACGTTTGACTCTTCAGAAGGAACTGATTGCTCTTCGATCATTTCTTTGTCTTCTCTGGGAGACGACTCCCACACACTCGGGTCACGCCACCGTTCGCGCCTATGATCACATATACCACCTTCTTTATGTGTATGACATAACGGACCAAAATCGACGTTTCCAGAACTCGCTGCTTGGTGACAACTATGCGCTCGTCGATACATTATATATCTTCCGTCGGGCAGATAAGACGATCCGTCTACGACACTGTAGGACCGCGAGCGACGGTTAGAAATACGGCCTATAGTAAGCCTCATAGGGCAACACGGCGTATGGATATTTGTGACGTATCTATGTCGATCTATACGTATAACTCTACATGCCAATAGCGCGCACCATACATCCACTGCTCTCTTTACAATCGTCACGCTTAATTAATCTCCTGCGATCCCGTATATCGCTTTAGATATTGAATGTCTCGTTATTTTTATCCTTATTCTATGATTTGGTAGTTCTTAGTATTTCGACTCCTTCAGGTACTTATTTTTTGTCAATTATGTATTAGTCAGAATTAGTTTTAGCTATTAAATTCCTAGTAATTATTATAATTATTAATCACTTGCTCGCGTACCTTTCCTTTTTTTGATTACCAATGGGTTTTGTCGTCGATATAATAATAAGCCAGATGTGTTTTGCCAACCGCGTCTAGCCACGATCGCCCGGTCGTTTCTATGATCGTGAACATAATTTTCAACGTACCCGTAATACGCTCTACCTGACCGTTGGCCCTACTCGCACCGGTTGAGATTAAGTGGAGTTTTAGTGTTTACCTTGCCAGAAATCTTGGAATTCTTTACCCGTTAGGACACCTCTCTTGATCCGCTATTATCCGGCAAGGACTGCCGAATAAAAATATAGTACTTAAGTGCTTTAACGGTACTAAGGAAATCTACTTTACGAGTATGATGCAGATATGCGAATTTAGTGAAGACGTCGACTAAAACAATGACATATTCTTTCGAACCACTTTTACCGCTCAGTTTGCCCGTTATGTCCACGCGAACTGTATGCCAAGGTATGCTGGTCTTAGGTATAGGATGTAATTCAGCTCGTATTTTCGAAACTTGACAAGCGTGACAGTTCTCTACGAATTCGCGAACATACTCCGCCATTCCTTCGAACCAGTGACACTCGCACAGTTTCTCAAGCGTTTTATCCCAACCTAAGTGCATAATTGACTGTTGCACATGGTTAATAACGGATCACCTAAGCCCTCTTGGAACGATGGGCAAGCAGAGAGTTCTACCTTTTCTCTGTATTTTACGATGGAGGGTGCCGGACCGTAACTCATACGTATTCTCGGCGTCTTCCGCGAGCTCTTCGGTCTGTAATTTATTGACGATCTCAGAAATTTGTTGGTCGCGACATTGTTCCGCTAGTAGCCAATCGTCGGAGATTTCGGTTAGGTTAATTTCTTTCTCTACAATTTTGCTGAACGTACTGCGATCCAAGTCTACGGGATTTCGCGAAAAGAAATCTACGTGGGCCATTCGTTTACCTTTACCCGGTACATAATGTCAAAGGTAAAAGTTTGCAGGTAAGCCCACCACCTGTAAACCCTGTCATTCAAGTGTACCTTATTACTGGATGCTTTCAAGGAGTTGCAATCAGTGACAACAAGAAATTCTCGTCCGTGGAGGTAATGACGGAAATGCTTGACGGCGTTCACAACTGCTAACCTTTCTAGTTCGTAAGAATGATACCTAGACTCCGCAGGGCTACCTCCTACACTATAACATTCTATTACTCTATTTTTACCTTCAATTCTTTCTTCTATTCTTACCTCATATCCATCCGAACTAGCGTCGATATGAAGTTCTATTGGATAGTTCGGGTCAAATACCATTAACACCGGCGCGTCGATCAGGGCGGAAATTACCTTTTGCCTTATTTTTCCATGCCTATCCGTCCAAGTCATGGTTTTATTATCGGAAGTAAGCGCATACAAGGGTTTCATTACCCGTGAAAATTTAGGGACGAATTTTCGGAAATAAAGGGCTAAACCTATGAACTGCCTCAGCTGTGTGACGGTCGTTGACGCAGGTAAAGAACTCAAGGCGTGCATTTTACCCGGATTGGGACGAACTTCTCCGTCGTAAATTACATATTCCAAATAGAGTACCGATGCCCTTAGAAAAGATCATTTTGAAAAGTTAAAGGAGAATCCGGCTTTTACAAGGGTATCTAGTACGGTGTGCAATCCTTTTAGAGCTTGATCTATCGAGTCGGCAATAATTAGGACATCATCGAAATAGACGACAACGTACGAATGGCACGTTGGCTGTTATACGTTAAAGGAATCTCAAGAAAGATCTCTCGTTTCGTTTGTTCGCAACATCGAAATCAGCAGCCGCTGCTGAATACAACGAAGGAAAGAGTAGTACAGATCACTCCGACCAAATAATTTCTTATGTCACCACAATTAAAAAGGGTCAAATGCTACAGAAGACTTGGCGTGCGACTACTCCTGAGGATTTCCGTAGTAAACGCTTTGATGGTTTACAAAATTGTAGCAAGGAAGAATATAAATATTAGAATATTTAGACAAGTATGAGTTGCAAAATTATTAGGGTTGTCCGAAAATATAAGAATCCCCATTTTCGACGGAGTCAGCATAGTATCGTCGTCCGGAAAATGACTTCCAGAAGAAACATTAAACGCGCACGCACTTATGTTACACAAATAAAGGACATCGAATGGGTCGAACAAAGGCACAAAAGAATTTGAAGAAAACAACAACTTATTGTCCAAATTGCTCATCGAGGGTAACCAATGCTGTATATTTCCTAGAATTAGGATGTATAGGGATTTGGAGAAACCTGCTTGCCGTGTCCAAACTAATAAAATATCTCGCTTTTGCAATCTCGCGACTCGATCCGCAATAAGGGATAAAGGATACCGATCCGCGACCGTATTTTTACTTAGTCCTCGAAAATCTACCAATCATCTATCTGAACCATCGTTCGTCTTCACGAGTAACAAAGGGCTCGCGAGCTGTGAATTACTAGACCTTATGATTTTTGACTCTAATCAACTCGCTTATTCTCTCACGTACTATTCTCTGTTCTTCCTCGCGAAGTCTATTAGAACTCCTTTGTACGGTGATGTTAGGATCAATTAATTATATTTCTGACTGGCCTGTATTTACGCGAGTACGTAGGAAACCCGTAACGGATGAATCTCTGAACTTTCTTAAAGAAAGATTAATCGACTTTTATCACTACCACGTACCTCATTGTCAACTTCATTAACATCGATCTCGTTTTCAGCGGTTTTATTACGGGCATGAATTATTTTTGTTTTACACATAGCGAGGCCAGTTTGTGTAATAACGTCAAAATCTTGGCTTAAAATTTGACGAGCAATCGCGATATCGTATTTCTAAATAACTATCAGCGAGGACATGAAAAATTTATCTCTAACCACTAACCCTGCAACGGACGAGATTTGAGCGATACGTTTAGTACCAATATCTCTTATTCCTCGCATTACTACCATATCAATCGTTCTTTTGCCAGAAATTCTCAAGACTGCGGATTCTTTAATTAGCGAACACTCGGCTCCGAAATCGGGGTAAGATGGAAACGACTCACCCGGATGGCTTGATCTACCAGTTAGCGCCTCCACTAAGTAGAAGTCAATTCAACACTCGGTATTGAAATTATATTCAGGGCACTGCTTTGTAAAGGATCTTCCTTCATAATCAGATTGGTAGCTGCGCACCAGGCAGCGGAGTCGAAAAATTGTTAGGTTCCACACTCCATTTTTGCACTAGCGACGGAATTAACTCGCGCACGATGGTCGTAAGCTCTTGCACTGTTATAATCGGCACTGATCCCACTTCTGATGTCGGAGCGGACATTAGAATTAGGGTTAGGGGCGTGAAACGAATCTTCGTTTGGATTACACGTTGTCGTTATGCAATAGAGAAGACATTGACTAGTGCAAATACGATTATTATAGAGCCGGACAAGTAAGCGTGGTAGTTAGGCACTCGAGAAACTAATGACAATGATCCTAGGTTCAATAACGAATCCGCGGTCGACGGGATGATAGATGAACGTACTCACAAAATCTAAGTCGGACGCGTAATATTCACTGGTCGTAAAGAGTTACTCCTTTCATCAATGAGATCGCGAGAAAGAATGCCTTTCCCGTCCCGATGATGCCACAGAGGAAAACTATAACGGGGTGTGTCTAAGGATACGAGATCATCGGATTCGTCGAGAAAAGCCTTCGTTCAGAAAGTAAGGGAAATTGGCGTTGCTGCTAATTGGTCAATCTCCATATCGGTGGTTAGAAAAAGATGCTAGACGCCCTCGAGGGAAAGTTGCTAGTGGGAGGCGCCGCTCGTTGAAAAATATGTCTCCCCTATCTTCCCGTAGTTGGGACTGAGACTGTTTGTCTGTTTGAAGGACTTTAGTTAACTAAACCTTAAGATTTATAACGGGCCCTCGGGCTAGCCGAACATGTACTGCGGAGACGCATCGACGTCTGGCAATCATCTTACTCGAAGAATAGGGTCTGCGTGTGGCTTGTTGGAATGTAATTGTTTAGTTACGACTATAGTAGACTTTAGATTACAATGTTGCGGGGCTATCCAAAGGTTCCGGTGTTCTTTCATCTCCGACAGATACATATTATTCATTATTCCCCCTCCCCCGCCCCCTCCCTCCCATCCCACCCCTTCCCAAAGTTACACAGCACCCAAAAAGCAGACTACCGAAGCGTCCTGTTTTGCGACCAAGTTTTCAGGACAGAAAAAAATAAAAAAAATTCATAAAAAAGCTTCGCTCCCCAGCGGCTTAAACCGAAAAATTGTATTGTGCACGAAAAATATGAGGTGGAATGGTGTAATAGGTACTGAGATGCACTCGGTTATGTTTAACCAATAACGTTTATTAAACTTGGTAACAACGAATAACAATTAACAGTTAACAACAGTTGATACTTAACGACGATCAACAATAGCGACGTTCTGGCGATTCCTCGATAATAGCGGACTCGTTTACTTTCGTCTTTTGCGCTTCGCGGCTCGTGGTCGAATGTCCTTATTTTTTCGATCGAACTAATTCTTCCCTTCGTTCGCCATCGATATTCCCACTAGAGTGCGTTCATTAGAAGTGCCGCCGCGGCTGGCGAGTGTATGCTCTTCCGAGAAATTCGGCGGAAGGTGCGTGGAGATATCGATGACGGATTGAGTGCGTCGTGTTACGCTTAGGCGGCGTAGCGCTTTGTATCACGGAGCCGTTGGAAAGTTGGCGAACACTTGTCGAGGTTCTGCTTGAACGCATAAATTAGAGGTTTGTGATCTGTATAGATCGCGAACTCCCTATCTTCGACGGCATGTCGGAAACGTTTAACCGCGTAGTACATCGCCAGCAATTCGCAATCATACGCTCTGTATTTTCGTTGCGCGGGGGATATCAGTTTTGTCATAAAGCCTAGTGGTTGCCGCGAATCGTTGACGCGTTGCTGAAGTACCGCACCAATAGCGTAATCGGATGCGTCGACCGCGAGGCTAACGGGCGCGCAGGGGATCGGGTGCGCTAACATTGTCGCGTCGACCAAAACGCGTTTCGACTCGCGGAAGCTTTTTTTCGCATGCTTGGACTACTCAATAGACGCGTTGCGCTTGGTTGTGCCTTTCCATAAGTCGTTAAGTGGTCGGAGAGTGTGCGCGGCCCTCGGTATGAAACGACTGTAATTAATCATACCGAGGTATCTTCGAAGATCTTTAACGGTTGCGGGTTGCGGTACTTTAGCAATAGCGCCCACGCGTTCAGCCAGCGGCTTTATCCCTTCGGCGGTTACAGTATAAGCGAGGAATTGAATTTCGCGGACGCCGAATTCGCACTTCGCGGAATTAATAACGACCCCGTAGTCGTTGAGGCGTTGAAACAGGACCTGCAAGTTTTCGCGATGTTGTTCGTCATTCTCGGAAGCTACGAGGAAATCGTCTATGTCTGTGGCCCCCTCAGCATCGCCTCTATAATCACAGGAGTGGGGGTCAATGTTCCTCCTGTGGCGTGCCGCAGGGAGTATCGGGGTAGCTCCCACGCCGGACAGAATCCCAGGGTGTGCTGCGCCATGTCCCTGTCCTCTCCGCGGTGGTGGCAGATGTCTGTCGTCTCCCGTCCGATTCTCTTCAGAAACTCGCAGAACATGCCGTGTCCGGTGAGTATCTGGGTCATTCTGAATGTGAGCGGGAGGCCGTGGCGGCTCCTCCATGCCTCCCAGTTTGAAAAGACCGCCTCCGCGCCCAGATATTCACCTCCCTCTTTGATCAGCTGGGATCGCAACCGGTCCCACGTGTCATCCTCAGCGGTTCCTATGTCGTTCGGAGCAGCCTGCTCGGTCGGATCTTCTCCCGGATGCCATACTCTCCGGTGGGTGTATCACTTTTTGAGCGCTAGCGCACGGAGCTTCCACGGGGGGGGGGGGCGGTTATGGCGGTCGCCGACGCGTGAGACACCGTCCAGTATCCCCTAATGATTCTGATGGCGGTTACCTCGTGTAGCCTCCTCAGGAGCAGGATGCTGCGGCGGCTCGCCAACAGGTCGTCCGCCCATACCGGGGTACATCGCTCGGGACAGAATGACGCCCTCTGAAAATCGGCGCACCGCGTCTCCTCCTCCGCCGATGTACGGTAGCAGGCCGCACAAGGCATTAGCAGCCACCGACACTTTCGGAATCAGGCAATCGAAGTGTGGCTCGAACGTCCACTGGCTGTCGATGACGAGACCCAGATATTTCATCTGCGGTCCCACCTGGACGGTTTCGTCTGCCATGTTTATGCATAGGCCGGGCGGTGGGGTCCCTTGCCGCTTCTTGTCATAGAACCAGATGGCCTGCGACTTCGCAGGGGAGACCCTCAGGCCCAATCCGCGCACGGCACGGATTGCGGAGGCCCTTGCGATTTCGCCGATGCGCAGTGTCCCGTGCCAGCCACGACCCCCGACCAGGACCAGGGTGTCGTCCGCGTTGCACTACATGGCCGCGTCTGGGGGCAGCGGGCATAGCAGTACCTCATCGTGCGTAATGTTCCATAGGATCGGTCCCAGTACCGAGCCCTGCGGGACTCCGCGCTCAACAGGACGCCTTTCCTCTCCCTCCTTGTTGCTGTAGCAAATCCACCTGTCGCCGATGTAGGACCGGATCAGCCGGACGAGGTAGCTGAGAACCTCGAAGTGCTCCAAGGCCGTCGGTATCCTGTCCCACGGCATGGAGTTAAACGCGTTGACGATGTCTAGGGAAAACGCCAGCGCCACGTCGTTCCGGGAAACTCTGTCCTCTGCCAGTGTCCGCACGCGTCTTACCGCGTCGATCGTCGAGCGTCCCTTCCGGAAGCCGTACTGACTTTCGTGCCAACCTGGCACCTGGCCCGCTATGTGTCGCTCCAAGCAAGTGGCAACTACCCTCTCGAGCAGTTTGCCGACATCGTCTAGCAGGCATATCGGCCGGTATGCTGACGGCGAGGTCGTCGGTCGACCCTCTTTACCGAGCAAGGCCAGCCTCGCCGTCTGCCATGCCCGGGGGTAGGCTCCCTCTTTCAGGCATCTTGTATAGAAGCGCCGATGTCTGGGTTCCATGACTCCCATCACTTCCCCCCAGATCCGACCCGAGAATCCGTCTGGGCCCGGCATCACGTTGCGGGAGACCATTCTTCTGCTCGCCTCCCATATCTCTTCCTCTGTGACTTCCCAGTCATCCCTCCATTCCAACGTCCGTGTCGGTTCCCGCGGCCGTTCTGTCGCCCTGTCTTCTTACGAGGGGAACAGTGTCGCGATGATCCGCAGCAGGAGGGCAGGTTCCATTTCCGTCGTTGCCAGGGGGCCCTTCGCGTGCAGTTTCCGCGTCACCGTCCTATACGGCCTTCCCCATGGGTCGGCCTCGACTGTTCCGATCAGTTCGAACCAGGCACGGTCCTTCGCGTTTT
>NW_022883430.1:0-79357 GCF_011952255.1 Bombus vosnesenskii | reverse complement strand
GCGAGGAGAAGCTAGAAGAAGAAAGAAAGAGAGAGGCGAAAGATTGAGATAAGGAGAAAGAAAGGGTGGAGGGGGACACAAAGGGGTTGAAATTGTGCTTCTGGAACATAGCAGGGATATTGAACAAGGACAAAGAGGTATGGGAATATCTGAAGTCATTTGACGTAATCGGACTCACGGAAACATGGACAGAGGAAAGCAAATGGGAAGGGGTAAAGCATAGACTGCCCAAGGAATACGACTGGAAATGCAGGGCAGGAAGGAAAGAGAAGAAGAAGGGAAGGGCGAAAGGGGGCATACTAACAGGCATAAATAAGAATCTGAGAGAAATAGAATACAAGGAAATAAGCGACGACATAGTAGAAAGGAAAATAAGGTACAAAGAGAAGACCTACAGAATCGTGGTGGTTTACAGCCGAGACACAAAGGAGACATGGAAGGACTTAGGGGAAAGTATAGAGGATAGAGAAGAGGAAGTAACGATCATTGGAGGAGACTGGAACGCAAGAACAGGAGAAGAGGGAGGCCCGATAGACGAAGATCTAGGAAAAGAAAAAAGTAGGAGATCAAAAGACAAGACAGTAAACACGGAGGGAAGGACGCTCCTAGGACACCTGGACGAAAGAGGTTGGTCAATAATAAATGCTCGAGACAAAGAAGGAAAAGAGTGGACATATGTGGGGGAGAGGGGGAACACGGTAATAGACTATGTAATTGGCAACCAGGAGGCGACAGAGGAGATAATCGACATGAAAGTCGGAAAGAGAACAGAGTCGGGCCACATGCCATTGGAAGTAGAAATTGGGGGACCGGATCTGCAAAGAAACAAAGAAAAGGAAGAAAAAGAAAGAGAGAGAAGAGAATGGACAACCAAAAGCGTGGAAAAGTACTTAGAAGAATGCAAAGACTGGGCATACAAGGGAGGTACAGTAGAGGAACTCACTGGGCCGAAATCAAAAACAAGATTAACGAGACAATACCAAAGAAGAAAGAGAAGACAAGGAAATGGGGCATGGGGGAGAGGGCGTGGTACGACAAAGAGTGGAAAGAGAGGAAAAGAGGAGTGAGAAGGAAGCTGACGAGGTTCAGAAAAGGAAAATGCAGCAGAGAAGAGTACTTAGAGGAGAAGAAGACTTTCAAACAATGGTGCAAACAAAGAAAGGAGAAGCACGAAGAGGAGGAAATGGAGAAAATCAACATCATCAACACGGAGCAAGAGGCATGGAGATACATAAACAAATTCAGAAGGAGAAGAGAAAGTATAGACGAGGAAATAAGCGCGGAAGAGTGGAGAATTCACTTCATGGAATTGCTAGAAGGCAAAGAAACCAAAGAGGACAGAAGGATGGAAGAACAGAGAGCAGAGGAGGGGGCAGAGGAGGAGAGAGAAGACAACATAGAGAGGGAAGAGGTTATACGACAGATAAGAAACCTGAAGGAGAGAAAAGCAACAGGGGAAGACGGACTGGAAAATGAGGTATGGAAATACGCACCGAAGGAAGTGGGAGAGGCGCTATGGGAAATGCTAAGAAGAATTTGGAACGGAGAAGGAATGGCCGAGGACTGGAGGAGAGGCGTAATATACCCGATCTACAAGAGGGGAGAAAAGGAAGACGTAAAGAGCTACAGGGGAATTACGCTGATGAACACGGCCTACAAGATATACGCAGGGATCCTGGACGAGAGGCTGAAAGCGGAGACCGAAAACAAAGTAGGAGAGAGTCAGCTCGGGTTCAGGAGAGGAAGAGGAGCGATGGATGCGGTGTATGTGCTGAAACACATACTGGACAAGCAAGTAAGCAGAGGAAAAAGGAAGCTGTTCGCGTGCTTCGCGGACCTGAAAGCGGCGTTCGACAGGGTAGACAGAGGAAAGTTGGTGGAAAGAATGAGGAAAATGGGGATCAATGAGAAGCTAACCAGGAGAGTTAGAGAAGTATATGAAGACACAAGGAACATCGCGAGGATAGGTAACCAAGAGACAAGAAAGTTCTGGACAGTGAAGGGAGTGAGGCAAGAGTGCCCGTTGAGCCCGACATTATTCAATGTATACGTGGCAGGGCTAGAAGAGGAGTTAAGAAAAGGACAAGCAGGAGGCATAGTGGTAGGAAATAGGAAAGTGTGGTCACTCTCATATGCAGACGACATCGTGCTGATAGCGGACAGGCAAGAGGAACTAAAGGAAATGATGAAGAGATTCGAAGCATTGCTGAAGAACGCAGAGCTAGAGCTGTACACTGAGAAGACAAAAGTAATAGCATTCAAAGGAGAAAGAACAAGAGGAGACAAAGGACATGGAGATGGGGCGGACAAGAAATAGAAGAAGTGGAGGAGACAAGATACTTGGGATACATTCTGCAGAAAAATGGCGGGGACGAAAAGCACATACAAGACAGGATGAAGAGAGCAACAGTAGTGTAATATCGAAAAATAAGGATAGAAATTTTTTTTCGATTACTTACAATTTATTAATATTAAACTGAATATACAGATATAAATTGGACAGAGAACGATATTTATTTAACGGAACTAAATGCAATACTCGTATCTATATCAAATAACTTTACAGTTATTTGATCACTCTCGTCACAACGAATCTAACACACACTCTCTCTCTCTAACAACTCTATCAATTCTCACGACTCTACTCTTCGACGTCTCGAAACCTCTAACGACTCAATTAGCTCTGACTCTCGCAACACACTCGCTTTTCGACTCGCATACTCTCGGTCGTCCGCCCTTGAAACACGAAAAATCCTTAAGGGCATATTCTTGAATGTCTATACCTTGGTAATATGAAAAAATTTTTTTCGATCTTTTCAAATTTCTAGGCTAGAATACCCCCTTAATTATGTTTATTATCTTTTTTGCATATGTCTCCGTGGAAAACCTGGAGACTGTGAAGAAGCGTAAAGGAGGACTCCAAGAAACACGATGAACTATATGGAGTCTGTGTGAAGGGAAAAATGGCAAAGCTGCCATTCCCGAAGACAGCTCATCATATGTGTCAACGTCCTTTGGAAATCGTTCACAGCGATGTCAGTGGCAGAGTTCAGCGCAAGTCATTAGGTGGAGGTAACTATTTTGTGACTTTCATCGATGATTTCTCTTGTTTCATGTACGTTAGGATCATCAACAGAAAGAGCGAAGTATTTGAGTGCTTCAAGGAATACCAGATGGAAGTGGGGGCTCTACATCAGTCCAAAATAAGTGTTCTCCATACCGACAATGGAGGTGAGTATACAGGGGCAAATTTTGAGAGCTAACTGAGGGAGAAAGGCATTCTGCTCAGAAAGACCGTCCCAAGGAACCCCGAACAACATGGAGTTTCAGAACGAGCAAATAGGGCCCTGGTTGAGATGTCTAGGTGTTTGCTCATCCAGTCGGGGCTCCTCGACTACCTGTGGGGAGAAGCTGTGAACACTGCGTGTCACATTAGAAACCTATGCCCATCCACCGCTATCGGAGATAAAATTCCATTGAAATGTTACGTTTTAAACGATTAAACGTTCCAACGTTTTAAACGATTGGCTCTCAAGAGTGACATCAAGACGGATGACCAATTTCGGAACGAAATGAGACCCTTCTGTTACGAGAAGGAGCCGACATCTTCGCCAGGAAATTCACCGGCGGAACCCGAAGCCAAACGACGTAAGCTATTGGGCCACCAGGTGAGATGCCTTTACTGTGGTACCCGCGGACATAAAATAATGGAGTGCCGCAAGAGGATGAAGTTGGAACCGAGGAAGAACTCCCGACGCCCAGAGGAAAACCGACCGGCCACATCGTCAAAAGTATCGTGTTTTAAATGCCATAAGAAGGGACACATCGCGCCTCATTGCCCGTTGCTGCGAGAAGGAAAACATCGTTCCGAGGACGAACATCGTGTCGATGCCTGCGAAGCCCCAACCAGTAGATTAAGTCAGCTGGGTGAGTCGTTCCCATTCTATTTCGATACTGGAGCCGAATGTTCGTTAATTAAAGAATCCGCAGCCTCGAAATTTTCTGGCAAAAGAACGACTCACGTAGTAGTACTGCGAGGAATAGGAAATACTTGTATTAAAAGTACATCTCAGATTTTGTCCACCGTATGTATTAACGGTTTTACATTGAAGATAACTTTTCACGTCCTTGCGAATAGCAACTTAAAATACGATATCATGATTGGTCGTGAAATTTTACACGAAATTATATTACATTACACGAAACAGCGACGATATTTGTAAGACAAAAATGGTTAACGCCTGTAGTAAAATCGCGGAAGATGCGGTCAACATTAACGAGGTCGACACTGATGTAGTTGATAACGACAAAGATCGATTAATTTCTGTTCTCGAAAAATTCAAAGATTCGTTCATTACGGGTTTCCCGCGTGCTCGCGTAAGTACGGGCCAGTTAGAAATACGTCTAATTGACCCTAACGTCACCGTACAAAGAAGCCCTTACAGACTTAGCGAGGAAGAGCGGAAAATAGTGCGCGAGAGAATAAGTGAACTAATTAGAGCAAAAATTGTAAGGCCTAGAAATTCGCCGTTCGCGAGCCCTATGTTACTCGTGAAAAAGAAGGACGGCTCAGATAGATTGTGTGTAGATTTCCGAGCGCCAAATAAAAATACGGTCGTGGATCGGTATCCCTTACCCCTTATTGCTGATCAAATCGCAAGATTACGAAACGCGACATACTTTCTTAGCCTGGTCATGGCCAGCGGGTTTCACAGATTCCCATTCATCCTAATTCGACAGAGTATACTGCGTTCGTTACACCCGACGGACAATACGAGTACATAACTATGCCGTTCGGATTGAAAAATGCACCGTCCATTTTTCAGAGGGCCATTCTCAATGCCTTAGGCGACGTCGCGTATTCATACGTTGTTGTTTACTTGGATGACGTCCTAATTATTGCTGACTCGATAGATCAAGCCCTAGGAAGATTGAACACCGTATTAGATACCCTCGTAAAAGCTGGATTCTCTTTCAACTTTTCAAAATGTTCTTTTCTAAAGACCTCGGTACTCTATTTGGGATATGTAATTCGTGACGGAGAAGTTCGTCCCAACCCAGGTAAAATACACGCCTTGAGTTCTTTACCTGCGCCAACGACCGTCACACAGCTCAGGCAATTCATAGATTTAGCCTCTTACTTCCGAAAATTCGTCCCTAAATTCTCACAGATAATGAAACCCTTGTACGCACTTGTTACGTATCAATTTGTTTGTTTAAATCGATCAAATCTAAGGTTGAATTTTACTGAAAAAATTTTTTTTTTTTATAGTTGAGTTTGAGTTTTGAATTTAATCGGAAAGGAAATAAATTAAAATGATATTATTGTGTATTTAATTCCGATTTAGGTTATTAATTAATACGGTAGTTGCTGCCACCAGAAATAGTCCAAAGACTATTTCAAAATATTTTATTTTTTATTATTTTCTTTTGCGTTTAATGGGTAGCGTTAACTGACGATTAATGCAACTGGTAAACGAATTTCACTTTTCGGCTAACCTGCTATGCGCAGGGATACTAGCGCGGGAGAAGATTAAAGCTGGGTACAATAAATATTTTTCCTCGTCGAACGGATTTTTACTTGAATGTGAAATGGGTTAGGTTATTATATATATATATTTGATTAGCTAGATATATATATTTTAGCGTTGCTGGATTAGATAGGAATGTGAGATTGTTTGTTGTTTTATATAAATTTATTTTTTCGTTTGACTTCCTCTTCTCTTTTAATTTCACTGTTAAGACCGAAACTCAATTCATTTACCCCGATGGATTCTGTCGCCACGATTTTCTTGCCTTTTGAGTTTAGCTATCGAGGATAATTCTAACGATCCTCTCTGTGTGGGACTCGTGTGATTTCGCCAGCCTTGCCCAAAGACGGGTAATAATTTACCAACAGTGGGAGGAGGAAGGCGAAGATCGATGGGTGTTCTCGATAATCGAAAACACCGTTTGCACGAGCCGACACAGCGAACGATCTTTTGGTTAATTTCCCGAAGGGGGGATTGTTTTGTTATATCTTTCTTATAATCGCATGCAAGAATGGCAAGAATATCGGTTAATAGCAATACCGGTATCGTTCTTGATTTTCAATTGACCCCGACGATATATTTATTAGTCCTTTCTGAGCGGGACTTGTGTGATTTCGCAAGCCTTGCCCAAAGATGGGTAATATTTTACCAACAATGGGAGGAGGAATGCGAAGATCAGTGGGTGTTTCAGTAGCTGAAAACACCGTTCGCACAAGCCGACACAACGGACAACTCCTTTGTTTAAAATTTAAGCAATATTTCTATCTTTAAAACCGTAAATGAAATCGATGATAGGAGGTTTTGATTCAATTCTCGAGGACAACGAGATTGCCAGAGAAGAAGAAAGTTTTTTAAATTTAATTTGCTTACCTTGAGGAAAAGGTGCTATCTGGTGCCATCACTCCAGCTGTCCCGGTGATCGTCGAAGGTTGTTGGGTTTATTATTTAATCTCGAATATAGTTTTCTATCAACCTTTACTTTATTAAACTATTTCGATACAAATTGAGTGACTTGCTAACTGAATTGATATCGTAATGAAGACTTAAAATTTTACTTTATTTAATCGCGACTCTCTTCTCTTTATCGAAAAACTAAAGACCCCGAAACGCAAAATACTTATACAAATTTCTAGACGCAAAGAATAATGAGCCGTAGTAACAAACGATCGCAAACTAATGAACGAATAATGAACTGAAGAACGAATAAAGAATTAAAGAACGCCGCGCTATGTTGCATCGCTTATTTATAATGCCATCCCCCACGGGGTGGTGGTCCGCTGGGGGTACGCTTCCGTGGGAATCGGGATGTTGCAGTTTGGGCTTCTTGGAATCGTACGTGACAAAATGTAAATTTCATATTTCGACTTAGTTTTTTATCAGTCCTGTGTTTCCGCTGAGCTAGCGTCTAGGAGATTTGAAGCATTCCACGCTGATCTAGTCCTTTCCGCGAGAAACTTCCACGTGCTGTACCGTGGGAATTACCGGTGTTTCTTCGGCGCGTGGAAGGGCTGGTGGCTGCAGCATCATTATCATTTTAAAGTTTGCTCGGGCAACACGCGCAACTCCGCTGCTCTCCCATAACAAAGACCTCCTCCATCGAGTTGTTTTGCGTAAGTTTGTTGAGTATTGTGCGTTTAGTGTGTGTTTACATATTTGTGTTTGATGATAGAATTTCTGTATGCAATTACTCAGGTCGTTGCGGTGTTAATTACTTTGAGCGTTTGGGCTATCGACAGGTTGTCGCTTAGTCCCAAGTGTTGCGTTGTGTGTTCTATTTCTTTTGTAGATTATTAATAGTAGTTTTAGTTTAGAAAAATAAATTATTTATATGTTTATATAGAGACATGCATGTTTCATAATGTAATTCTTATATTATAATGCTCTACCGGCATTTAGGCTAGTTTTAAGTATGTATTTTAGATTGTAGAATGCACATAGATTAGTAGTAGTTTAGAATATAGATTTTTATAAGTTTGTATAGAGACATCCATGTTTCATAATGTAATTCTTATATTATAATGCTCTACCGGCATGTAGGCTAGTTTTAAGTATGTACTTTAGATTGTAGAATGCACATAGATTAATAGTAGTTTAGAATATAGATTTTTATATGTTTGTATAGAGACATGCATGTTTCGTAGCGTAGTTCTTATTTTATAACTCTTTACCGGAGCGTAGCCTGTATCTTAGATTGTCGATTCGAGCGTACATTAATAGTAGTTTAGTTTAGAATATAATATATATATATATATATAGACATGCATGTTTCGTAATGTAGTTCTTATTTTATAATTCTTTACCGGAACGTAGGCTAGTTTCAAATATGTATCTGTTTAATAGAATGCGCACACATATATATATGTTTCTGACAATGTAACTTTTATTTCTTTAATAATACAATATTGTATGTATTAGTTTTTAACTTTGTATATACTTATATTTCATAAATTGATAATATTGTATTTATTGCATAGTATTATAAGCGCTAACTCTAATATTTACTAATTTATTACGTGCCTAGCATATATGTTTATACTTATATGTAACTCTTCAAGTTGATTGATTAAAATATATTTATATATACTCGTATTTCTGGCGTTTCAATTATTTCCCTTTCCGTAGTTATTCTTATTTCCTGGTTTATTTGTTTGGTTCGTAACTCGTTCAATCCGTTAGCTGGTTTTATTTATTTTATTTTATTTTATACTGATTGGATTTATTAGTCGCCCCTCACTTTGTTAATCCTTCCTTTAGTTTCGCGGCGCCGTGTGTTCGTTTGTGTATTCAAATCTTTATTCGCGCGTTTTGTATAGAATAGTTTTCTTGTTCTCGTTACGGCGCGTGCGGAGCGCGGGACGTGACACCCCCTCCCTTGGAGTTCAAATTTCCAAAGGAAATTTGACTGATGGTGTCTCTGAGTTCGCTCAAGGCGGATGTAGATGGCGTTGGTTGTTGAGTGACTACTGGTGTTATCGATATTCCTCTAGGTTGTGCCGTTTGATCATCGATATTTCGTTTTCCTTTGAGGTATAGTAGCAGGTGGGTAACTGAGCCGCATATTGCTCCTAATAGGGCGATTCCACATCCGTAAGTTTCACGTAACTGGTATCCGTGTATGGCTATATCTATTATCGTCTTGATTAATTTAAATATTACAAGTATTCCAAATATTGCTGCACTGACAGTTCCAAATTCCATAAAACCATTCCATAAGCTTGATACGGTATTTTTTGCTATTGTCGTTAATGTGTTTTCGTCCATTATTCCCAGAATGTTTACTGTTCCAGGGACGATTGTTTTTCCTGTTGCTCCTCTGGCCAATGTGTTCAAAACTGCAGATTTTTCTGCCGGGAATATGACGTGGTCCCGAAGTGCGTCGAGGTCCTTTTGGGTGTATATTCCGCTCGTGGCCAACGACGATGGTGCTGAATATTGCCACGTTTGACGTACGTCCGGGCGGAGTTCCTGTGGTGCGATTCCCTTGCCAAACGGGTAGCTCCGAGTAGCATTTTGTTGTATGTCGTACTTTTACTTGTACCGGAATGCATTCGACTATATGGACCGCTTCTCCTGTGATCAGAGCCATGTGTCCTGGGTTTTGGTTATGGTGTATGCAAATTCGTCGGGCCAAGTAATTCGTAAGTTTGCCAAGCTTAAAGCGTTCTCTATTAGTTTCTTCTGTGTGGTGCGTCTTTGTGTCAGTATATCATGGTATAATATTGTCATTTGTCATTTTACTTTCGAGTTTATTAGAAATAAGAATAACCTTTTATTATTATTAATATATATATATAGAAAAAGAAAATTTTTATATTTGTCGGATCACGATTCGAATTTTGGTCGCGCGACGACTCTTCATGTGGACTAGCCATCGTTTCACAAAGCCGAGATTTTATTTACACGTATATACAGGTCTATCACTAAGCTTAACAAATAATAAGTACAACTAATAATAAGTCTAACAAACACTAAGCCTAATGAATAATACGATCTACGAATAATTAAATTAAATAATACTATTAGCAATGTTTGAGTTCAAACGAATCCACGGTCACCGGGATAACTCCTTACTAAGCGAAACTAACTTAGACGCAAATGCGATCGTCGAAAATGCTCGATGTATCACTCTCCAAGGCAATCGCAAGAATGCCAGCCTCGTGGAGATTTTTCTCCCTGTACGATTGCATTTTGTTTTCTATACCCGTTTGGAAGCATCGAGAAGGTTCCAAACGCCGTTGCTAGGCACACTCGTTGGAAGCATCGAGAAAGTTCCAAACGCCGTTGCTAGGCAGTTTCTGCCTGGAGTTTTGATTACTAATACAATGTATGTCCCATTGCATCGGCACCTCCGAGGCAACATCACACGTGGCTAGGCCCGCTCTCGAGGCCGCATGCCGCCACAACCACATTTCTCGGAAAACACATACAACCACTCCAGACCTCCGTTAGATAAAACATCCATCCCGTGACCGTGGCTACGTTCAGCGACCGATTGTCACCTCGAACCCAATCTCGCTTATTACAAATCTTAAGCAATTACAACTATAATAAAATCTAGGCTAAGGTACTAGAGGATGTTCCCAAGATTTCCAAGGAAAGGCTTCGGCTTTCCTTTCATCTCCGACACGGCCATCCTGACTATCACACGTCCTCGGGTGTACCTTCGTCAACAAAACAAAAGGAAACAGGATTAGTATCATTGTGATTGGCATTCAAAGTGCCAGTTGCATTCTGCGTGCTTTCAGTCGGGTCGTAATGACATGACAGACCATTCTCGATTTCACACCCAAATGGGTCTCATCCTTCGAATCGCACATACTCTCAAAGTTCGTTACATAACCAGCCTCGTAACACAATCGCTGTCAACACTAGACCGCCTCCAGCCTCATGACATTGTCACTGTCGGTACTAGACCAGCTCCAGCTTCGTGACATCGTCGCTGTCGGTACTAGACCAGCTCCAAATCCGTGACATTGTCGCTGTCGGTACTAGACCAGCTCCAACCTCGTGACATTGTCGCTGTCGGTACTAAACCGGCTCCCAGCTTCATGACATCGTCACTTCCAGTGCCTGACCGCACTGAACTCCATCCCATGGCCGCACCTGGGCTCATATAATTCTACGATCCTCTGGGATCGGGGTACTCACATCGCCATGGTCACTGTCCTCGTCATCACAACAGACATCCAACTCCGCAGGAATGCAACTATCCGGCATTTTCCTTAACCTGTCATGACTGTACTTGTATGACCTTTTCCCATCCAGTGTTTTCAAGGTATATCGGTCTCCTTCCAGGACCTCCGATATTACAAACGGACCCCTGAATTTTGGATCCAATTTTGTCTGGTTCCTTTCTTCATTTTGGCGTAGTACCAAATCACCGGGATTAAACCTAACTACTTTAGCTTTGGTTTTATCGAATCTCTCTTTGTCATACCTAGCACTAGTTTCCATCTCTTTTATTGCCTGTTGTCTTACACTGGAGATATCTATTTCTTTTTCCTCGATGTTATCAGGTAGTAATAAGTCATACGGTCTTGCTGCTCTACCAATCAATAACTCTAAAGGACTCGATTTGGTTACGCGGTTGATGGTGCAATTCAAAGCCAATTGCATCTCCCCGATCGCGTCTTGCCATGAACGCCCGGTCGTTTCTACCGTTGTGAACATATTTTTTAACGTGCTCATAACACGTTCTACTTGCCCATTGGCCCTACTTGCACCGGTCGCGATCAAATGAACTTTGATTTGTTTGCTTGCACAGAATTCTTGAAATTCCCGGCCCGTGAAACATCTACCCTGATCTGCTATTACCCGACAGGGACTACCGAACAAAAACACGGCGGACTTAAGTGCCTTGATAACGCTAAGCGAATCCAATTTGCGTGTGTGATGTAAGTGCACGAATTTCGTAAAGGCATCGATCAAGACGACGACATACTCTTTTGAGTCATTCTTGCCACTCAGCTTGCCCGTTATGTCCATGTGCACCGTATGCCACGGTATGCCGGTCTTAGGTATAGGATGCAGTTCAGCCTGTATTTTACCTGAACTAGCCTTCGAAACTCTACAAGCATGGCAGTTCTCGACAAATTTGCGAACGTACTTCGCCATTCCCTCGAACCAATAATACTCATAGAGCTTCTCGAGCGTTTTATCCCATCCTAAGTGCATAATTGACTGATGCACATGGTTGATGACGGACCATCTAAAACCTCTCGGAACAATGGGTAAGCAAAGGGTTCTGCCCTTTCGTTGTATTTTACGGTAAAGTGTACCGGATCGCAGTTCGTAGGTATTCGCGATATCTTCCGCGAGCTCTTCGTTCTGTAATTTATTAACGATTTCGGAGATTTGCGGATCGCGACGTTGTTCCGCTAATAGCCAATCTTCGGAGATCTCGGCCAGATTAATCTCTTTCTCTGCGACCTTGTCTATCGTACGGCGATTCAAGTCTACGGGGTTTCGCGAAAAGAAATCTACGTGGGCCATTCGTTTACCCTCTCGATACATGATGTCAAAATCGAATGTTTGCAAATAAGCCCACCACCTATAAACCCGGTCGTTTAAGTTTACTTTGTTGCTGGAGGCTTTCAAGGAATTACAGTCGGTAACTACTAAGAATTTCCGTCCATGTAAGTAGTGTCGGAAATGCTTGACGGCGCTTACTACTGCTAGTGTCTCCAGTTCGTACGAATGATACCTAGATTCCGCGGGACTGGTTCTTTTACTATAATATTCGATGACTCTGTTTTCCTTTTCGACTTTGTGCATTAAAATAGCTCCATACCCCTCCGAACTAGCGTCGGTATGTAGCTCTATGGGATGATTGGGATCAAATATCATTCACTGGCGCGTCGGTCAGAACGGAAATTATCTGTTGTCTTATCTTTTCGTGCCTGTCCGTCCAAGTTATGTGCTTGTTACTAGAAGTGAGTGCGTACAAGGGTTTCATCACTTGTGAAAATTTAGGAATAAATTTTCGGAAGTAAGAGGCCAAACCTATGAACTGCCTAAGCTGTGTGACAGTCGACGGTGCAGGTAAAGAATTCAAAGCTTGTATTTTTCCCGGGTTTGGACGAACTTCTCCGTTACGAATTACATATCCCAAATAAAGTACCGACGTTTTCAGAAAAGAACATTTAGCGAAATTGAAAGAAAATCCGGCGTTTACGAGAGTGTTTAGTACAGTGTGCAACCTTTCTAGAGCTTGATCTATTGAGTCGGCGATTATTAGAACGTCGCCCAAACAAACAATGACATACGAATAAGCGAGGTCGCCTAAGGCCTTGAAAATGGCTCTCTGGAAAACGGCTGGTGCATTTTTCAATCCAAACGGCATCGTCACGTATTCGTATTGACCGTCGGGGGTAACGAACGCAGTATATTCCGTCGAGTTAGGATGAATGGGGATCTGGTGAAATCCGCTAGCCATGTCCAGGCTAATGAAGTATCTCGCACTCTGCAATCTCGCGATTTGGTCAGCAATAAGGGGTAAGGGATACCGATCCGCGACCGTATTTTTATTCAGCGCTCGAAAGTCTACACACAATCTGTCTGAGCCGTCCTTCTTCTTCACGAGTATCATAGGGCTCGCGAACGGCGAATTACTAGGTTTTACGATTTGTGCTTTCATTAATTCGTCTATTCTCTCGCGTACTATTCTTCGCTCTTCCTCGCTAAGCCTGTAAGGGCTTCTCTGCACGGTGACGTTGGGATCAATTAGCCGTATTTCCAACTGACCCGTATTGACGCGAGTACGCGGGAAACCCGTAATGAATGATTCTTTAAATTTTTCGAGAACAGAGATTAATCGATCTCTGTCGTTACCGATCACATCAGTGTCAACCTCGTTAATGTTGACCGCATCTTCCGCGACTTTACCACAAGCGTTAACGACCTTTGTTTTACAAATAACGAGGCTATTTTGCGTGATATTTACGTCGAATCCCTGGCTCAAAATCTCGCGACCAATCATGATATCGTATTTTAGGTAATCGTCGGCAAGGACATGAAAAACTATCTCCAATGTAAGACCGTTAATACAAACAGTGGACAAAATCTGAAGTGTACTCTTAATACAAGTATTCCCGATCCCTCGCATCACTACCACATCGGTTATTCTTTTACCCGAAAATTTCGAGGCTAGGGACTCTTTGATTAACGAACACTCGGCCCCAGAATCAAAGTAAAATGGATACGACTCACCCAGATGGCTTAATCTACCAGCCGGAGCTTCCACTACACAGGAGTCGATCCGGCGTTCGTCAATGGAATCGTAGTTTCTTTTCCGCGATGATAGGCAATTAGGCGCGATATGTCCCTCCTCGTGGCATTTGAAGCAGGTCACCTTCGACGATGCGGCTGGTCGTTTTTCCTTCGGGTTTCGTATATCCTGCTCCTTCCCCGTTTGTATTTGCAGGCGACACTCCGTTCTCCTATGTCCGAGAGCACCACAGCGGTAGCACTTAATCCGAGGAACTGATAGCCTGCTTCGTTTAGCTTCAGGTTCCGTTAGTGAATTTCTTGGCGAAAATGTCGGCTGATCGTTGTAAGGGAGAATCCTCATTTCATCATGAAATTGGTCCTCCGTCCTGATATTATTCGCGAGCGTTAGTCGCCGAAAGCGTCGATCTTGTGAACTCAGTATATAAAGGGCGAGGGCATTGATCACTTCGGGCATCGTTAGATCCTGCAACTTCATCTGCAGCATGGAGCGGAGGCGACTACCGTACGCTCCCGGGGATTCAGTCTCCGACGGTCGTTCTCTGGATATCCTTAGTAACGCCGAAGCGGCTGTCTCTCTGCCACCAAAACGCGAAAGAAATTGTTCCTTAAACGTTGGCCAGGTAAGCTTTCCACCGCGCACCATTTGTGAAAGCCAATGCGCAGCAGGACCCCTTAGGGCGCGATTTAGAGCGGAAAGTAACGCACTATCTTGCATCGGGTGGTCTTTCAAAATCAAATCAGCATGAGAGCACCACGCGGATGGATCGGCGCCCGCACCTTCGGGGTCAAAACGTGGTAACGTTGCATCCTTAGATTCCGTACTCGGTCTTTGCTCCTCCGGTTTGTGCGCTAGCGTCTGAATCAACTCGCGCATAAGGACCATTTGCTCTTGTAGCACTTTAAACGGTTCTAATCCCACTTCTGATGTCGGATCACGATTCGAATTTTGGGCGCGCGACGACTCTTCATGTGGACTAGCCATCGTTTCACAAAGCCGAGATTTTATTTACACGTGTATACAGGTCTATCACTAAGCTTAACAAATAATAAGTACAACTAATAATAAGTCTAACAAACACTAAGCCTAATGAATAATACGATCTACGAATAATTAAATTAAATAATACTATTAGCAATGTTTGAGTTCAAACGAATCCACGGTCACCGGGATAACTCCTTACTAAGCGAAACTAACTTAGACGCAAATGCGATCGTCGAAAATGCTCGATGTATCACTCTCCAAGGCAATCGCAAGAATGCCAGCCTCGTGGAGATTTTTCTCCCTGTACGATTGCATTTTGTTTTCTATACCCGTTTGGAAGCATCGAGAAGGTTCCAAACGCCGTTGCTAGGCACACTCGTTGGAAGCATCGAGAAAGTTCCAAACGCCGTTGCTAGGCAGTTTCTGCCTGGAGTTTTGATTACTAATACAATGTATGTCCCATTGCATCGGCACCTCCGAGGCAACATCACACGTGGCTAGGCCCGCTCTCGAGGCCGCATGCCGCCACAACCACATTTCTCGGAAAACACATACAACCACTCCAGACCTCCGTTAGATAAAACATCCATCCCGTGACCGTGGCTACGTTCAGCGACCTATTGTCACCTCGAACCCAATCTCGCTTATTACAAATCTTAAGCAATTACAACTATAATAAAATCTAGGCTAAGGTACTAGAGGATGTTCCCAAGATTTCCAAGGAAAGGCTTCGGCTTTCCTTTCATCTCCGACATATATATATTATATTATTTTTTTCTCTCTTTTTTTTTTTTATTATTAAAACTTTTGTTTTATTTTAGGTTTTACGTACATGTTATCAGTGAAAATAAATATTATGAATGCTACCTGGGTTATAATTATATACATATATGCATACGTATTGGTAAGTAATATAGATGAGATTTGTTTTATCGTTATAAATATATAAGTATACATTATCAATAGGAATAGATATTACAATTATAGCTTGTCTTTGAATATATATATATATATATATATATGTGCGTGTAATGGTAAATATGACGACTTATTTTACGAGTCACTTGCATTATCAATGGAAGTGAGTGTTATAAATATCGCCTACTTTACAACATGCGTGTATATATATTGGTAAACATAAGTGAAAATTATATGTATAGTTATAGATGTTGTTTGTTTACAGATGGATAGCAAAAGTATTTGGTTTCGTGAGTGGCGTACAGGTGCTTTACAGTTCTACGGTGCGGATTGCTATTCCTTGAACTAAAAAAAATTTCGAGATGAATCTGATTATTGTAAACGATCGTGCATGGGAGGATTTTCTGCAGAGATTCGAAATGCTCTCTGGATTCCTCGTGAAACGTCTGGACAACACCTACATGTTCTTCCATCCGTCGTTCAGAGAATGGTTGATGAATTCGCTATCAGTTCTGTACACACATACAAAAATAGTTAATATATATATATATATTATATTTTTTTTATATATATATATGTTTCATTCGGACCTGTTCCTTGTATGAATACTGTATCTCTGTATATAATATAATATATATATAATATGTTATGATTATGTTAGTTGTTATTTATTATATATATTTTCCTTAACTCTCTCCCCCTTTTTTTTTCTTGTTTTTTTTTTATTAGTACCTAACATTGCTATTATGATGCTGTATTACAATGTATTGGCTATTATTTGTGATGAGGTGCGTATGTGTGGGGTACGCGCGACGAATTTTTCAACATGGTCGCTTGCGTGTATCGTTGGTTTAATGTCAACAGTAGCGTGTTGTTGAAATAGCTAATTAATTGTTAATTGCTATAATTTTTATTTAGTAGTGTTTCTGTAATATTGTTTTGTGTATTATGATATTGTGTGTGTCAATACCGTGTGTTACTTAAATGTGATAGCATGGATTGTGTTGTTACCGAATTTCAATAGTCATTGTTTTGATTATACACGACTTGCATTTATATAAGTCTTGTTTAATTTAGTTAATGTTTTTTGTGTATTGTGTTACCAGATATTTTGTGTAGCGTAACTTTATTCTTTTGCACCGAGTTCGGTCATGTTGTTAATATTTAGTTAGTCTATCTTGATTAATTTCTAACCTATTCCTGTGTTTATTAACCTTTCTTATTTTTCCTATTAATTCATTATTGCATGTACTTGCTATCTGCTATTATTTTGTGTATGATATGAGTTAGTTCCCTTATTAGTGATTAAAATCTACTTGTTAGATTAACATTGTCTGTAATTCTTCAGGTTCTACTCTTTCGATGCTGCATCACTTACCTAGAGCATTCCCACAACATCATCTGATTGTTCGATATGCCTTAAATACTTACTACGGTTGTCTTCAATCGTCTTATATCTGTAGCCATAAAGGTACTGTTTAGTTTATTTAATTTAATATGTGTATAAGGCATTGTGTGTGCGACCGCTATTGTGCATTACAAAATCCGCTTCTACATGTTAGATATAATAATATAACAATACTACGTAGATTAATACATAATAAAATATCCTTTTACTTTCAATTAATCTATCTTAATTATTTTCTAACCTCTTTCTACACTTATCAGCTACTTTATTTCTTCTTGTTAATCTGCAAAATTCATGCATGTACACTTCCTTGTCTGGTGATTAATTGTTCACGAGGTAAGTTGCACCTTCACCGTTTTAGTTATTCGTTGAACTAACACGTTTCACATTCAAACAGTAATCGGAGCACTCGTAATAAACTTCTTTTCCTTTTCAGGGTTCCGCTATCTGTGTTGTTCGACGAACAGTGGCATGCTTCCACAGTATTGTTATGACATTTAGTACTGTTGTAACTTGCATTAAGGCAGTTGAAGTTAATTTGTTCATTTATTCTTCAGCTGGCTGTTGTACATGGTGTTCCGCAAACAGGGAGCCATAACCTATTTTACACGTAAACCTTCTTGTATTATGATCACTTGTTCACAAGGTAATTTTCACTTCCACTCTTTTAATTATTTATTGAATCAACACGTTGTATATTCAAACAATAATTGGAGTACACCTGATAATTTTCTTTTTTTTTCTTTTAGGTTTCCGCTATCTGTATTATTCGATGGACAGTGTCACACTTCCTTTTGATTTATTCACAATATAGTTATAACACTTAGTAACCTTGCATTTTGCACTGAGACAATTGAGACTAATTTATTCACTTATTTTAGGTTGCTGTCATACGTTATGTTCCACGAACAACGATCCATAACCTATACTTGCATGTACACTTCCTTATTTGTTGATTACTTGTTCTCAAGGTAACTTTCACTTTTACTCTTTTAATTATTTGTTGAATCAACACGTTTTATATTCAAACAATAATAAGAATACACATAATAATTTTTCCTTTCCTTTTAGGTGTTCGATATCTGTATCGACGAACAGCACTACAATATACACTACTGCACTACGTTGCCCACTGAAATCACTTTATTCATTGTTTATTTCGATTATGCGCTAGTTTTAGCTTGTTTAAGTGCACCGTTCGCGGAATCCCTTTTACTTCAATCTTGACGTTTTGTTCTGCAAGATTTCTAGCACTTTGTGTCGTCTAATATATTGATGGGAGAATTTTCCTTACTAGGTTCTTTTAATAGATATATCGAGTCTCCTGTTTTAAAATCTTGAAGGTTGATTCGTCGATTGTTGGTCTTAGTTTGGACTTTATCAAATTTTCTCTTGCCATTCGTCGTACAGTGTTAATTTTATTGAACAGATCTTTGTGATATTCTGCGCATGTTGGTTCCGTGTTCTCTTCGATTGCTACTTCACCAATAGGTTCTTTGGCTAGATGTCCGAAACTAATTCGTGCGGGGAGAATTTCGTTCCTTTCCTTCATTTTAGTTTTTATTTTGCGCCAAGACGCAGGTTTACTGACATTGATCCAATTACCCAATTGCTTGCTAATAGCATTCAAGATACAAATTTTTGAAAGTGCGGCAGCCATATTAACCCAAAAATATTTTGTATATAGTATAGTGTGATACCATCTATATTTTCCTAGGGAAATCATAAGATCAGCACTACCTACTATGTTACCTACGTCAAATATTAGATGTAGTAACCAATAAAGTATTTTTAATCCAATTATAATCCAATGGCTAGCGTATTTATTCAAGTTTTTAGATATATCTTCGACTGGTGATTCCCTATTTTCTCCCTTTTGATTTCTTCGAGCTCGTTGAACTTGTGTTTCTTCAGCTTGAAAATGTTTAGAATCCTTTTCCTTAGTTACCCCTTTTTCTTCTTTATTTACTTTATGGGTAATATTTTACCAACAATGGGAGGAGGAATGCGAAGATCAGTGGGTGTTTCAGTAGCTGAAAACACCGTTCGCACAAGCCGACACAACGGACAACTCCTTTGTTTAAAATTTAAGCAATATTTCTATCTTTAAAACCGTAAATGAAATCGATGATAGGAGGTTTTGATTCAATTCTCGAGGACAACGAGATTGCCAGAGAAGAAGAAAGTTTTTTAAATTTAATTTGCTTACCTTGAGGAAAAGGTGCTATCTGGTGCCATCACTCCAGCTGTCCCGGTGATCGTCGAAGGTTGTTGGGTTTATTATTTAATCTCGAATATAGTTTTCTATCAACCTTTACTTTATTAAACTATTTCGATACAAATTGAGTGACTTGCTAACTGAATTGATATCGTAATGAAGACTTAAAATTTTACTTTATTTAATCGCGACTCTCTTCTCTTTATCGAAAAACTAAAGACCCCGAAACGCAAAATACTTATACAAATTTCTAGACGCAAAGAATAATGAGCCGTAGTAACAAACGATCGCAAACTAATGAACGAATAATGAACTGAAGAACGAATAAAGAATTAAAGAACGCCGCGCTATGTTGCATCGCTTATTTATAATGCCATCCCCCACGGGGTGGTGGTCCGCTGGGGGTACGCTTCCGTGGGAATCGGGATGTTGCAGTTTGGGCTTCTTGGAATCGTACGTGACAAAATGTAAATTTCATATTTCGACTTAGTTTTTTATCAGTCCTGTGTTTCCGCTGAGCTAGCGTCTAGGAGATTTGAAGCATTCCACGCTGATCTAGTCCTTTCCGCGAGAAACTTCCACGTGCTGTACCGTGGGAATTACCGGTGTTTCTTCGGCGCGTGGAAGGGCTGGTGGCTGCAGCATCATTATCATTTTAAAGTTTGCTCGGGCAACACGCGCAACTCCGCTGCTCTCCCATAACAAAGACCTCCTCCATCGAGTTGTTTTGCGTAAGTTTGTTGAGTATTGTGCGTTTAGTGTGTGTTTACATATTTGTGTTTGATGATAGAATTTCTGTATGCAATTACTCAGGTCGTTGCGGTGTTAATTACTTTGAGCGTTTGGGCTATCGACAGGTTGTCGCTTAGTCCCAAGTGTTGCGTTGTGTGTTCTATTTCTTTTGTAGATTATTAATAGTAGTTTTAGTTTAGAAAAATAAATTATTTATATGTTTATATAGAGACATGCATGTTTCATAATGTAATTCTTATATTATAATGCTCTACCGGCATTTAGGCTAGTTTTAAGTATGTATTTTAGATTGTAGAATGCACATAGATTAGTAGTAGTTTAGAATATAGATTTTTATAAGTTTGTATAGAGACATCCATGTTTCATAATGTAATTCTTATATTATAATGCTCTACCGGCATGTAGGCTAGTTTTAAGTATGTACTTTAGATTGTAGAATGCACATAGATTAATAGTAGTTTAGAATATAGATTTTTATATGTTTGTATAGAGACATGCATGTTTCGTAGCGTAGTTCTTATTTTATAACTCTTTACCGGAGCGTAGCCTGTATCTTAGATTGTCGATTCGAGCGTACATTAATAGTAGTTTAGTTTAGAATATAATATATATATATATATAGACATGCATGTTTCGTAATGTAGTTCTTATTTTATAATTCTTTACCGGAACGTAGGCTAGTTTCAAATATGTATCAGTTTAATAGAATGCGCACACATATATATATGTTTCTGACAATGTAACTTTTATTTCTTTAATAATACAATATTGTATGTATTAGTTTTTAACTTTGTATATACTTATATTTCATAAATTGATAATATTGTATTTATTGCATAGTATTATAAGCGCTAACTCTAATATTTACTAATTTATTACGTGCCTAGCATATATGTTTATACTTATATGTAACTCTTCAAGTTGATTGATTAAAATATATTTATATATACTTGTATTTCTGGCGTTTCAATTATTTCCCTTTCCGTAGTTATTCTTATTTCCTGGTTTATTTGTTTGGTTCGTAACTCGTTCAATCCGTTAGCTGGTTTTATTTATTTTATTTTATTTTATACTGATTAGATTTATTAGTCGCCCCTCACTTTGTTAATCCTTCCTTTAGTTTCGCGGCGCCGTGTGTTCGTTTGTGTATTCAAATCTTTATTCGCGCGTTTTGTATAGAATAGTTTTCTTGTTCTCGTTACGGCGCGTGCGGAGCGCGGGACGTGACACACTTCCGGTAATAAAAGCATAGCTTGGGCGGATAGACATGAAAAAATAAGGCAAAAGGTAATCTCCGTCCTGCCTGAAGCGCCGGTGTTAATGATATTCGACTCCAACTACCCGACAGAACTACATACCGACGCTAGTTCTGAGGGATATGGGGCTATTTTAATGCACAAGGTTGAAGGTAAAAATAGAGTAGTGGAATATTACAGTAAAAGGACTAGCCCTGCGGAATCTAGATATCATTCCTATGAACTAGAAACGTTAGCGATTGTAAACGCCGTCAAACATTTCCTTCATTATCTACACGGACGAGAATTTCTTGTCGTCACTGATTACAATTCCTTGAAGTCATCCAACAATAAAGTACATTTAAATGATATGGTTTACAGGTGGTGGGCTTACTTACAAACCTTTACCTTTGACATTATGTACCGGGAATGTAAACGAATGGCCCACGTAGACTTCTTTTCGCGAAACCCCGTAGACTTGGATCGCCGTACGATCAGCAAAGCTACAGAGAGAGAAATCAATCTGGCCGAAATCTCCGAAGATTGGCTATTAACGGAACAACGTCGCGATCCCCAAATTACAGAAATCGCCAGTAAGTTGCGAAACGATGAGCTTGCGGACGATATCGCGAATACTTACGAACTACGATCCGGCACCCTGTACCGTAAGATACAAAGGAAAGGCAGAACTCTCTGCTTGCCCATTGTCCCAAGAGGTTTTAGGTGGTCCGTTATCAACCATGTACAATTCCCATGTCCAATGTCATAATGTCCGTTATCAATTATGCACTTGGGATGGGATAAAACGCTTGAGAAATTGTGCGAGTATTACTGGTTCGAAGAAATGGCGAAATATGTTCGTAAATTCGTTGAAAACCGTCATGCTTGTCGAGTTTCAAAGGCTAGTTCGGGCAAAATACAAGCCGAACTACATCCCATACCTAAGATCAGCATACCCTGGGGCATACGGTTCGCATGGACATAACGGGCAAGTTGACGGGTAAGAATGACTTGAAAGAGTAGTACGTCATTGTTTTGGTTGACGCTTTTACCAAATTCATATACCTACACCATACCCGTAAAATAGATTCCCTTAACACCATTAAAGCACTTAAGTCGGCTATATTTTTATTCGGCAGTCCCTGCCGGGTAATAGCGGATCAAAGAAGATGTTTTACGGGCAAGGAATTTCAAAATTTTTGTCAAGATAAACATATTAAACTCCACTTAATAGCAACCGGTGCTAGTAGGGCCAATGGACAGGTAGAGCGTATTATGGGTACGCTAAAAAATATGTTCACAACAATAGAAACGACCGGGCGGTCTTGGCAAGACGCAATCGGGGAAATACAACTGGTTTTAAATTGCACTGCCAACCGCGTGACTAAGTCGAGCCCATTAGAACCACTAATCGGTAAAACAGCAAGACCCTACGGCTTATCCCTACCCGACAATATCGAAGAAAGAGAAGTAGATATCTCCCATGTAAGACAGCAGGCGATAAAGAATATAGACGCTAGCTGCAAATACGATAAAGATAGGTTCGACAAAAATAAAGCTAAAATAGTTAGGTTTAACCTTGGTGATTTTGTATTACGCAAAAACGAGGAAAGAAACCAGACGAAGTTAGATCCGAAATTCAGGGGTCCATTCATAATAGCAGAGATTTTGGAAGGAGGTAGATGTACTTTAAAAACCTTAGACGGCAAACGATCATATAAGGACAGACACGACAGACTGAGAAAAATGCCAGAAAGCTGCGTTCCTGCTGAGTTGGACGTCGGCGCCGATGACAACGCCGGTGATAGTAACGATGTGAGTACACGGATCTCAGAGAATCATTAACATCTCGTTGTGATTGTATTAATACACCCATTACGGTGCCCTGCGCCTTCGTAATATGTTCAGTGTGTTGCCCTGCGCCTTCGTAATATGTCCCGCGCCCTCGTAATATGTCCCGCTCCCTCGTAATATGTCCCGCTCCCTCGTAATATGTCCCGCGCCCTCGTAATGTCCCGTGCCCTCGTAATATGTCCCGCGCCCTCGTAATATGTCCCGCTCCCTCGTAATATGTCCCGCGCCCTCGTAATGTCCCGTGCCCTCGTAATATGTCCCGCGCCCTCGTAATATGTCCCGCGCCTTCGTAATATGTCCCGCGCCCTCGTAATATGTCCCGCGCCTTCGTAATATGTCCCGCGCCTTTGTAATACACCCAACGTAGTAATATGATCCAACAAACTGAGATTCATCCCTGTGTGAAATCGAAAATGAATCCTGTCCTGTCATTACGATCTGACTGATAACTCACAGAATGCAACTAACACTTTGAACACAAATCGTAACGCTACTAATTTTAGTCCTCTTTCATTTCCTTGCTTGTCACACCTCCGAACGAAGTTTCACTGTTGAAATGGACCCTTGACTTATTGGGACATTTAATGGAATGGTAAATAATATCAATTACGTCGAGCCTAATTTTGGAAAAACTCAATATTTTTAGCTACACACGAGGACGTGTGATAGTCAGGATGGCCGTGTCGGAGATGAAAGAACACCGGAGCCTCTGGAATTTTGGATAATCCCGCAACATTGTAATCTAGAGTCTACGATAGCTGTAATTAAACAATTGTAGTTATTCAATCCGATTGTAATTGTTCGAGATTAGCGATAGCGAGCTTTGGTTCGAGGCGACAGTCTGTCGCCTAACGTAGCCGCGGTCAAGAGATGAACGCTTTGTCTAACAAAGGTATGGAGTAATTTCACAGCTCTCCTTAAAAGAAATATTTGTGGCGGCACTCGGCAGTAAACTTTCCAACAGTTTCTGTCCCGTGGCGCACGACACAAAGACCCTATTCTTCGAGTAAGATGATTGCCAGATGTCGATGCGTGTCCGCAGTACATGTTCAGAACGAAGGCTTTTCTCGACAAATCCGAGGATTTCGCGCCTTTAGGCACACCCCATATAGTTTTCCTCTGTGGCATCATCGATACGGAAATTCATTCTCCCTCGCGATCTCATCGACTAAAGAGTAACGCCTTTACGATCAATAATTGTTCAGGCTTAGATTTTGTGAGAACGTTCATCTATCATCCCGTTGACCGCGGATTCGTTATCGAACCTGAGACCATTGTCACTAATATCGCGAGCGCCTAATCGTTGTGGTAGATTGTCAAATCTGTGTTATCCATACTTGTGTTAATAAACCGTACTTTTGTTATACCGTAACGATGGCCAATTTCAATGAAGATCCAGCAAACACCCACAACCCTATCCACAACGCTACCCCGACATATAAAATAAGTAGTTGCATTGAAAGGCAAGAATGTCACGCTAAAAATGCAGGAAAAATGACAAATAAGGAAAAATTTCACAGAATTTTAGGGCATGTAAACCTTAATTAATTAAAAAAATTAATTGAGGGAATGCCAGGAAATTTTGAGCAAGTACAATTAGAATGTGATACACGTATCGAAAATAAAATGCACAATTTACCCTTTCAAAATAACCGTAGTAGAGCACACGAGATTTTAGAATTAGCACATACCGATTTAAATGAACTTGATAAAAATACCGGGTTTGATGGATCTAAATATTTCTTAACATTTATAGACGACTACATTAAATGCGCATTGATTTATACTTTGAAATCAAACGATGAAGTTTACAATTGTTTCCTTCATTATATAAACAAAATTGAAAATCTTACTGGTAAGAAGATAAAAAGATTAAGATGCGATAATGGAAAAGAATATATGAAGAAAAACATGTACAATCTAATTAGGGAAAAGGGAATTGTCCTAGAACCATGCCCACCTTATGTTCACGAGTTAAATGGAACAGCTGAGCGCTACAATAGAACAATCATGAATTCCGCTAGATGCTTATTACATGATTCAAAGCTGAATATTAAATATTGGCCGGGAATAGTTAGAGCCGCGGCGTACTTAAAAAATAGAACCATTACGAACACATATGAAAATAAAACACCATTTGAAATATTTTTTAAAAGGAAACCGAATATAAATAATTGAAGATTGTACGGAAGTAATTTTCGTAAGAATACGTGAAATTAAAAGAAATTCGAAATGGGACAAAAAAGCAGACACTAGGATACTTGTAGGTTATGAAAACATTTGATACAGGATCCTAGTTAATAATAAAATTATCATTGCAAGACACGTAGAATTTATAGGTGAAGATGATAATTTAGTAGGATTTCAAGGAGAAGATGAATCAGACAATGAAAGAGAAAAGGATTTTGACCAACATTCGGATTCAAACGAAATTCATGAAAATGAAATAAATGAGGAAAAGGTCGAGCAGATTGCAATAAAAGAGGAGAGAAATTTAAGTAACGAATCAGAAAGAAAACTTGAGGACACAGAAAATAATTTGAGAAGGTCAGGACGGGAGAGAAAGAAACCTGAAAGATATGGCCAAACTAGCTCATATTTCATTTATGTGAATGTAGTTAGCGCAGACAGTCCTCAAACCTATGAAGAAGCTTTAAGTGGAGATGCGAGCGGTTCATGGAAAGAAGCAATGGATCGAGAAATGAATAGTTTAATCAAAAATAAGACCTGGAAATTAGTAGAGAAACCAAAAGACAAAAAAGTATTAGACTTGAAATGGGTATATACGAATAAATCTGATAATCGTAAGAAAGCGCAACTAGTTATTCGAGGCTTCCAACAAAAGGAAGTACTGGAAAATTTATACTCTCCAGTGGCAAAAATGCAAACGTTGAAGTTATTACTATCTTATTGCTGTCAATATGGTTTGACAATTACGCAAATGGATGTAGAAACAGTTTTCCTAAACGGAACTATAAAATCGGAAGTATTTGTAAAACAACCTGTAGGTTACGACGATAAAAGCGGGAAAGTATGTAAAGTATATGAAAAAACTAGGATTTCAAAGAAGTGAGAATGATTATTGTCTGTATATGAAGTACGAGAGCGATGATGTTATATACTTAATTCTATTCGTAGACAACTTATTAACATGTGGAAAAAAAAGAAAAGAAAAATCGATGAAATTAAAAACACATTGTCAAACAAATTTGCGATGAAGGACTTAGGTGAAGCAAAGATTTACATAGGAATAAACATTGAATACGATTATAAGAAGTGTGAGATAAAATTAGATCAAAGTAGTTATATAGAGTTATTAGCGAAACAATATAATATAGAAAATAGTAAACTATATTTTACACCAATGGAACAAAACTTAAGTTTAGCACCCGCACAATCAGCCTCGGACGATATAAGATATAGAAATCTCACAGGAGTTTTATTATATATTAGTACTGGAACAAGATTAGACGTTAGCTATAGTGTAAACTATTTAAGTCGATTTCAAAACAGTTACCACGAGACCCACTATAAATATGCATTGAGAATTTTGAAATACTTACGTAAACTCTCTAAGAGTTCAAATGCGGATAAACAAAGGGACTTTCTCTGTTTTACGGACAGCACGACTTCTTTTGTTTCACGGACAGAACGGCTTTCTTTGTTTCACGGAGAGCCATTTTGAGAGACACGCATTTCCCAAACGGACGGACAGAGATCAACATCGGAGATAGACAAGATCACAGAAGAAAGAGTAATTATTTAAAACATTGAGGATTGACGGAGAAAAATCGGTAGCTCAGGACGTTGAAAATCGATTCTCGATTTTCAGGTAGACATTGCACAGAACTTGCTATTTATTATTTACTGTTATTAATTGGTTGTTGTTTATTTAATTATTACTGTTATTAATTGTTGTTAATTATTAATTGTTGTTTACTCCTGTATTTCATTTAAGTATTTTCACAATAAACTTGATTTTCAGAATCGATCCCTGAATTATCCTAGAATTGAACCTTATAAATCGATTTCCGTTACGCCATGCCGCTGAAAGTTAACTTACGTATCGTCATGAACGAGAACGCAAAAGGGGAGAAGATAGAGAGTATAGAATCTATAAGAAGACCAGAAGACGAAGTATGCTACATTTCCCCCCGGGAATATCAAGCAAAACGGGAATATCAGCAATTATTCAGTTCAGCAAGAGTGAAGAACCGCAAACAGTCTAACCAAGGTAGGCCAGTATAGAAATGTTAAACACAAGGAAAATAAAGACGGAAACCGAGAAGTCCAGTGTGGACATGGAAACACTTCTAGAAACTCTCCAAAAACGAGATAAGCGTGAAATAGAAGAAACAATAGTATAAAATAATTTGATGGAACTCAAGAAGCCACAGACTGGATATCAGAGTATGAAGAAGAATGCAGAAAATATAAAATAAAAAATGATGAGGAGAAAGTCAAAGGTTTAAAAAAAGTATTTAGAGAAAACAGCAGCAAAATGGTACCAAACAAATCTGCTGAAGGCTGAAGACACAATTGGGAAGACTGGAAAGATGCATTTCTCAAAACCTTTAACAATAAAGGTTGGTCTGCAATACGATACGCTTACAACTTCAAATACCTTTCAGGTTCGTTTATTAAATATGCCTTAGAGAAAGAACGACTAATATTGGAAGTAAAGAGGAAAATGGATGAAGACGTGAGGATACATTTGATTGTCATTGGATTACCTATCGATATCGAAGATAAAATCGAGAAAGTGTACAATCAACAAATGACCTAATGGGAATTTTGGGACAATATGAAGACCAGAGAAAAAGGAAAGAAACACAAGAAAGCTAAACCTGGACAAAAATGCAAACCCACCATCCAAGAAACAACCGTGCACGATCTGTGAAGCACTGAACTTCCCGGACCGATTCCACCCAGTGGAATTATGTAGAAACAGAAACAGAAATGCTCAAAAGAAACCCAAACAGGTAAATCCACTAGAACTATTTACATCAGAAAATGAGAAAGCAAGAACACTAGATGAGAATGAAAAAATCTAAAATGCCCGGAGAAGTACGAACCACTGATAAAACTGCGAGTTAAGATCAATGATCTGTGGCGACAAGGACTATGGAACTTTCCAACGGCTCCGTGATACAAAGCGCTACGCTACGCCGTCAAAACGCAACACGACGTACTCAATCTGTCATCGATATCTTCACGTTCCTTCCGCCGAATTTCTCGGAAGGGCATACACGCGCCAGCCACGGCGGCACTTATAATGAACGCACGCCAGTGGGGATATCGATGGGCAACGAAGAAAAGAATCAGTTCGGTCGGAAAAATAAGCACATTAGTATAACCGATAGTTAAGTATCAACCGATGTTAACTGCTAATTGTCATTTGTTGTTACCTGGTTTAATAAACGTTATTGGTTAAATATAACCTAGTGTACTTCAGTACCTATTACACCATTCCACCTCAGATCAAAAAGAGATTCGTTCCAGCACGCCCAGTCCAAAATCCTCTCCATCAAACAGTCGACCCACATTTGCCACCCTATTCATCGCCCACTTGCCACAGAAGACACACAACAAACCACAGATGGGAGACACCGCGAACAGCCTCGTCTCTAAGCCCATCTTCCAATGACAGACGAGCACATAACCAATGACGTCGACAATCGACAAATCCGTTGACGACCGAACATACTAGACCAGTAACATCCGAATCATTATCCAATGATATAGTCATCACTGCGCAAATCAACGTTTTGAATGATAAACATCAACCAATCCGTTGTCCAGCGCTGCTCGACACCGGATCCAGTATGAATTTCATTACCGAAAGATTGGTAAAATCGCATTAAATAAAGCAAAACAAATGTTCGGTCCCAATTGGGGCTCTAGACACCTGACAACGACTTCTAGGCGATACATCACGGCCACGATCACTTCCATTGACGACGCATACGAACGAACATTAACGTTCCGTGTTATCCCGACCATTTCAACCTTAATTCCAAGTGAACCTATCGATCGTTCGACACTTGAGATACCCAGAAATCTCAAATTGGCCGATCCACGATTTCATTTATCAGACCTGATCGATATCGTACTAAGCTTAGGTTCAATACTCGCCTCGATGTGTGTTGGACAAATCAACCTAACTCAGCCAGACGAGCCTGAATTGCGTCTGCAGAAAACGCGATTCGGTTGGGTAACCGGGGGGAGTCCAACTTCCCAAACCGCGACAAACACATTTCACGCATCCACGACGGCTCTACAAGCAGAGCTCGCGCGGTTTTGGGAAATCGACGAAGGACCCTCGATCAATCACATCTCAGAGGCAGATCGACGATGCGAAGAACACTTCCAAGCCCACATCCGACGCACACAGCGATACATTGTCGCTCTACCATTCAACGACCAGCTTCAATCATTCGGTTCCTTTAGAACGATGGCAATTAACACGTTCGTCGCCCAGCGTGTTTCGGCTATGTTTCCTGCGGGGTCCAAATCCGACCGTTAAGTTAATCGTCGCGATCAACCTAAACCTGTCCCTACGCAAAACATTCAAGTGGAATTTTACCGTAGCGGACGTCAAAACGCCCATCATCGGAATGGATTTTCTAAGTCACTACGGGTTGCTCGTGGACCCGCGAAACAAAAGGCTTATCGACACGACAATCCAGATGTCATCAAGGGGATACACCGCCACAACAGACGATGTGTCCGTTAAGACCGTCATCGGCGAATCATCATACCACCAATTCTTGGCAGAATTTCCGGTCCTTACCCGCCCACCGATCTTCGGAAGAGAGAGGATTCGACACGGTGTGGTGCACCACATCGAAACCACACCCGGCCCACCCGTCTACAACAAACCACGTCGCCTCGTAAAGGCGGAATTCGAACACATGATCGAGCAAGGCGTGATGCGACCATCGAAAAGCCAGTGGGCATCACCCCTGCACGTAGTGCCGAAAAAGGATGGAAACCTGCGACCATGTGGCGACTACCGTGCATTGAACGCCCGCACCGTACCCGACAGGTACTCACCGCCACATATCGAAGACTTCGCGCAACATCTGCATGGTAAGCGAATCTTTTAAAAATCGATCTAGTCCGCGCTTACCACCAAATTCCGATAGCGTCCGAGGACATAGAAAAAACCGCGATAACAGCGCCTTTCGGACTTTTCGAAGCAACAAACATGATATTTGGATTTCGGAACGCCGCGCAAACATGTCAGCGGTTCGTCGACGAAATCACACGTGGGCTCGATTTCGTCTACTACCGAAGTTTCATACCGAGGGCCGCAAAAACACTTAAGCCACTCAACGACCTGTTAAAAGGCGCGAAAAGAGGCAACGCGCCCATCGAGTGGTCGGAGCAATTCGAAGCTTGCTTCTACGAGTCGAAACGCGTCCTCGTTAACGCCACGATGTTAGCGCATCCGATACCTGGCGCGCCCATTAGCCTCGCGATAGACGCATCCGACTATGCATTAGGAGCGGCCCTGCAGCAACGCGTCAACGACGCTTGGCAGCCGTTGAGTTTCCTTACCAAACCTTTAAACTCCGCGCCGCGAAAGCAGAGCGCGTACGATCGCAAACTACTTGCCATGTACACCGCGGTCAAGCGATTTTGACACGCTATAGAAGGAAAAAATTTCATAATTTTCACGGACCATAAACCCCTTACTTATGCGTTCAATCAAAATCCTGATAAATGTTCGCCGCGATAATTCCGGCACCTTGATTGCAACGGACAATTCACCGCCAACATACGGCAGTCTGTGGATCATCAAACTCTCTCCGTCGCGCAAGAAAACGAGAACCGGTCACGTATCGGTACTTTTGCCTAAGCCACCCCACAACCGAAGTCCATTGTTTATTGTTAACAACATACAAACGTAATACTCATCTACTGGTCAACAAACGTTATAAAAAAACTCCTCGTCCGATAACGAAAGTTAGGATGAAGAAAGTACTTAAATGGGTGACAGCTTTGGAACTCCGCGTGGTGTTGACCTTTTTGTTTTTCCAATCCTTTTTACTTTCCTTAATAATCTATTTTTAATAATCTATAGTCGAAACATGGAAAAATAGAAATGATTTAGTATTACGCGACTAATACCATATATCACTCATTTTTGCACACCTTTATATTTTTTCACATATTCTATTTTTGTACATTAAAAGCAAATAAGAATATCATTTATTTCGGCTAACGCTCATGCCGCGCTGAATGGAATCGTTCTCGTCTGAAGGCAATTTGAGAGATGGGACAGAGTTTGGATCTTTGGATGTAAAAACTTGATTCCTCTGTGGGGCATGCTATCAGTCCTTTTTAGAGATATTTTTTATTTTGTTTGCCCAGTGTTGATTTATAGAGTTTGCGAATTCTTGTTTCAGTTGGGATTTTATTAGCATTATAGCAGCTACTTTAGGAATTCTAAGTTTACTCTTTTGTCGTAAGAATAGTTGTATTTTAGATTGTTTAATTTGGATAGAATGTAGCTTTTGTCTCGTTGTAGTTTTTTAATTTTATTATTGATATAGGACTCGCAAGAATTTTTTTCTTTTAAGTTTGGTACGGATTCTTGAAGAAGGGTTTGTATATGTTTTTCTATTTCGTCTATAAGTGAGTCGATTTGCCTCTTTGTTAGATTGACATTGTTGTGGATATTTAGATCGCAGTTCTTTCCAGCTGATTTTGTAATTTTTTTTTAGTTTATTTCTTTGTACTTACACCTGGGTTCGTCACTCTGTATTTCTAGGGTTAGGAAGTCAGATGTATTTTTGCTTATCTGGAATACGAGAGCGCTATGGTCGCAATCGTAGTCTATAGTTTTGAGCGGGTTAGTTGCCCGTAAATTGGAGGAATTGTAATTGACAAAGGAATTGTAATTGTGTGTCTCCAAAGCATATGTCTAGGTATGAGACTCCTTTTGGGCAAGAGTCAATCCATTCTTCCTGCGTTTTTAATGATTGTTTTAGTTCGTTTAATTGTGTTTGTTGTTCATTTAGGGCTTTGAACATGCTTTTTTTGAAGACCTCGATAAGTTTATTATGTCCAATTGGGGTATGGTTTTAATTGGATTTGGATTTTGCATTACGCGCGGTAATAAGTTTGTTAGATGTGGTTGGTTTTCGGAGACTTGGTTTCGGCTTATTCCTTGTCGTAATATGTCTGAGAACTTTAACTACGGAATGAATTTGCGGCTTATTTGAGCAACGCGTTTGTTTTTGATTCCTTGCATTTGTTGATATTTTTGCAAAGTTTTTTTGCAAAGTTCAACGAATTTTGGGCATCCTTTATACAACGCAGGATATCCGTAGTTTTTACAGTTCACGCAGTATACTTCGTCTTTATTTACCGCGTCTACTTTTTTTATTTTGCACTCGTTTGGTCCGTGCGGCTCCATGCAGTTTACATTTGTGACATTGCGTTATGTCATTTTTTCTGACTTTTTCCCATTTTACGCTAAAGTAATTTATGCGGTTCATTTTTAGTAGGTTACTAATATTGCTTTGTGGGAATTCTTGGATTATGTAAATTGGGAGCAATACATTGTTCTCTATGGATCTTTTTGTTGAGAAGCGCCAAACTTTTATCAATTGGACGTCGGACATCTGTAGTGCTTGCAACTCTGCGAGTATCTCTGTCTCGGAGAAGCTATTGTTTAGACCCTTTAATACGATCGTGTGGTACTTCCCTGATTTGAATATATATGCGTAATCGCTGTCTTAGTTGCAATTAGGATGTCTTTCATTTTGTTAGTCTGGTATATTTCGTAGGAATAGCACGTGTTTATCTGCGTGTATTCGTTTAAAGTGGAATGACTGTGTTTAGAGCCTCTTCAACGAATTTTACCGTGCCCTTCGTGTCTTGGAGGATGATGTTTATTGGGAGCGGGTTGTCTCTATTTGTAGGGACAGTGGTGTCTGCGTTCTTCCTTGCAGAGGCTAGTGGCCTGTCCGGGTTGTGTCTGGCTTCTCGGCAGCGTTGTCGCTGGAGATGGGCCCACTGCGTTGTCCATTTCGCTGGGCTGCGCCAGGGACGTTGAGGGTGTCGTTGGTTATGATACATTTCTCGGTCCATTTATTATTCTCTCTCAGACTTGTGATTTTCTCTCCTGAGACCGTATGCCTACTTGCTTTATTTCGTAGGTTTTCGTTCTTTTTCCTTATTATTGTGGATTCTTTTATTGTTATTATTTGAGGGTGTTGCTGTGTCTGAGATAAGCTGGATTGTGATTGCAATACGCTGAACCCATTTTCCGTTCGTATTGCTGATAATGGGGAGCTATCGGCTGAATTTATGGTTTCGTTTTTTCGGCGGTCCGCGTCTCCTGTTGTACTTTCCTCTTTGCTTACACTTTCCTGGCTACTCTCTGCCCTGTTGTTCCCCTTCGTCAGGTTTGGCGAATGGTTGAGTTTCCGCGTCCTTTGGGTGCCAAAGCTTGTGTTGCCAAGAAAGTTCTTGATCCACTTATGCTATATTATTCTTTTGGTTGCTTCTTTCATTCTATCTACCTTCTTCCTTCTCTTATTTTCTTGATTGTTTTTCTAGTGAGCATTATTTATCACTTTTCGTTATTGAATATCACTGCATAAATTGGCAAACTCACTAACAAGTCTTACGCCTGGTATTTTTTGCCAGTGAGATAGGACCTGCTGGGGGTTCACAGCACTCTGACGAGAAAGAATGCATTCAGCTCGGAATGAGCGTTAGTTGAAGCAATCAATTTTGTTATTTAATATTATTGAATAAAAAATATTTACAACGTACAATTATGTAGGAGGATAAGAAAGATATGTAAAATTTTGTCCGGCATCGTTTTCAAGAAAATGGAGTGCGAAGTTAAGTAGGGGCAATTTCATAATTGATTTTCGCGAAAACAAAGCGGAAAATGTCATTTTACATTTTCGACTTCATTTTCGCCACGCACAGGGAATCATCGTCCTTCGGTTTGTGTCACAATTTTCGGCACATGTATCTTTGCATTCTTTCAAACGACATACGTATGTATAATACTTGTACATTCTCCAATTTCGAATATTGAATACATATAATATTATCGGAAAATATAAACAAAGCAATATACAGGATGGTTGGTAATTGGTGGTACAAGCGGAAAGGGGGTGATTCTACGCGAAAAAATAAGTCGAAAATATAGAATACAATTTTTTTTTTTTTCTTTAATTTTTCCATCGAGACAACGATCTACAGTGAGATCCGTTATAACAAGTTGTGCTAAAGTACGCACGTACCGAGCGAAAATTCAAAGTCGATTTTCTCGAAAACAAAGCCTCAAACGAAACATTTTTATCCCATATTTTCGACTTCTTTTTTCGCGTAGAATCACCCCCTTTCCGCTTGTACCACCAATTACCAACCACCCTGTATAAGTAAACGTGTATGCGAGAATGATACAACGTATGGTGATAATCGTTTGATGCTAAAAAGATATTTTCTCGATGTATACGACTATACAGCTTATTAACACTTAGCCAACCGCGCTCGCACAGGCTAACCTATACGCTGTCCACCGTGCATTTTTCCAAGTAAGGAGGACTTATATTCGCTAATACTTGAAAAACAAAGAAGTCTAAAAATTATTTAAGTGGTCAATTATATTTTGCGGTAATGATTTTGTTTAACGATTTCACATATTGTTTATACAAAACATCAAATTAAAAGTATAAGGAGATATAGGTAAAATTAAAAACATTAAAGATGACTAAAGATAAATGAAACGACTTGAAAGTGAAGTTGAAAATTCATAATGCATTTTAATATTTTTTTACAGTGTGGTATTGTTCGACTATAACTGTACTTAGTCATAACTGATAGTGTAACTATTTAATTAATTTTAAGACCACTAAATTGGTGTATTTTATTACATATTGCACTTTATAAAAGCGGAAAAAGAGTCGCAATTAATTGGAAACAATTCCAGGTAAACAATAACTGATAATTACAACAACAACAACAACAACAAAGAAAATGCGTCGCTAAAATCAAAAAGGGAGATCTCCCCGCGTTCGGTCACTCAGCGATGTTCTTCACAGAGGAGAGATCCGATGGTTCGGATGGCTAAGTGTTAAGAAAAGTAAGAAGAGCCAACACCACACGGAGTTCCAGAGCGGTCACCCGTTTAAGTACTAACCGTGCCCAGCGCTGCTTGACTTTCGTGATCGGACGAGACCGAGTACTTTCAACGCGGTGTGAGCGTTAGTTTTAGTGATCAGTTTTGTTATTTCATGTTATCGAATAGACAAAATATTTAAGAAAACATACGTGTATGTATGAGGATAAATGGTATTTTTAGACGTGCATACAGATTTATAAAATTTTTCCTGGCTTCGTTTCCCAAACAATGAATTGTGAAGTTCCGTCATGTAGATACGCGTATACTTAAAAAGTAGCGGAGTCAAGTGGACCGAACTTCATAATTGATTTTCTGGAAAACCAAGTCCTGTGTCAAAAATTGTCACTTCATCCTCGACTTATTTTTGTATAGGAAATCAGGCCCTTTCGACCTGCACCATCATAATACTCTAATTTTCTCGCCTACTTCAATTTTGAAACTATTTAGTTTCACTGGATTGCGTATAACTACCAACAGCAAAATACCAACATTCACGGACGACACGGCTGTCGTGACAACGCGACCATATCCAAATCCACGTCATTCCATACTACCTGACTTGACCTTTTCACATGGCCCAACGTTACATTTTCCCCATTACGTAGGGCAATTAGGATCCGCCGCCCCTTGCCCCTCAACACCAACAAACGCAACCTATAAAAATCGCAAGCATTCCACCAAGAAGAGTCTTTTTTAGTTTTGAGTCCAGTCTTGTGTACAGTTTGGCCGTGATTTGAACTTCATTGTAATATTATACTTAATCATTTTCGCGAATAAAATTATAAATTATAAAAACAAAATTATAAAATTATAAAAACACGGTCAAGTTAAGTTACTCCTTTTTTATCATAAATTTTACGTGACACTGTACCAGTCAGGTGACACTGTAGAACGGCTTCTTTGATGTCTATTATAGTAACGCGGAAAGATCGCCGACATACAGACAATGTCGGCGATAAAGCGCAAATGCTGAGAAGCAGAAAGGGTCGGAAAACTTGAATAGGGCTTCGCGGCACTCGACAACAAAACTTTCCAACGGTATCACCGAAGCGCAAATGCCGACAGGCCTAATGAGCTATCGATATCCGTACGGTTCTTCCGCCGAATATTTGGAAGAAGGCGTAGATGGTGTGACATCAATCACATCTCAACCTACATCAGAGACAAGACATCGACCCCCGACCTTCGGACACGTTTCTACATCATAACCTACACCGAGCCCTTCTCAACATCCTCAAACCAAAACGTATATAAACCGAGGCTTCACCCAGCTCGGGCAGTCCTTGTTCTAATTGCTGTTCTTGTACAACACCCTTTTTACGGTTCAGTGTTATTCTATTATTATAAGTGCCAAAATTATAATATAGTTCGATAAAAGAAAATTAATAGTTGGTGTTACGACCGTTCGCGGAGAGACGCGGTCGCGAGGAAAACGCGTCAGCGAAAGGCGTAAATTCTCGCTACGATTCGGTGAATCGACGCCGCGAAGTAGTCGTTCCCCTGTTTCGGTTAGGATAACAGAGGTGGTTGAATGAATATGACACAGTAGTAAGTTATATTTCACCGTTTATTCCACAACTTATAACGAGGATAGTTACGCTGGTGCGTATGTACGAGATGAGTGAGTGACTGATCTACGGGTGTGTATACCCGGTGGAAGGATGTTGATCGTTCGAAGGATGCAAAAACAGTACTCTTGCGAGACGATGCTGTCTCGGAGGAGAGCTAAGGATGGGTGTGTCTAGCGCACGGGACCATCGGATTTGTTCGTGACGATTTGAGTTAGGAGAGTGAGGGAGTAGGCTTCGTCGTTAATTGGTTGGACGAAGGGTCTTAACCGCCCTCGAGAGAAAGTGGTTAGTGGGAGGAAAGTTGCAGCGTACGTGACAAAAACTAACTTTCCCTTTTTCGCCGTGGTAGACAATAGTCTTTGGAAATTCTTCGGAAACAGATGTTTGTTTAGTTTGAAGGACCTTTTCTAGGAAATCTATGTGATTTATGGAAGGTCCTTGAAACCATGGAAGATACGCTGCGAGTATCCGAAGACATCTGGTTGCCATATTGCCCGCGGCGTGTGGCCTCGGCTAGGTAGAGGGTTACGCGACGTAACAGTTGGGTTACGCGACTCAGCTTTCTTTTCTCTTCAAACCCAAGTATCAATTTTACGTGACAATGGCAACGGTGGCGGACGCGTAACGAACGTGTGCGTAGTAGGGATATTAACGGATGACAAAAAGAAACGAAACGGATCAAGAAAACAGTTGAGTTGTAACCGAGGGCAGAGAATCGTCAGTTGGAATCGAGAGTTGTACGTAAAGAGTCGAAAGCGAGCATTGTTAATAAATATACCGTTAAACACCACAGAGTATTTCTTCGGCACCGCAGCCGTTGATCCTCGGTTAGCCACCGAAGAGTCAAGAGTCGTCAATCGAGAGTCGTTATATCACACTCTGTCCCAACATTCTTAACCGCCACTCTGTTGAATTCACATAATAAACGTCTGAATTTTTCTTACCTTGCTCGTGAAACGTTTAAACCTAAGCGAAATCATTCGAACGACGCGAGGAAATGAACAGTGATTTCTTAATTTCACTACTTCCCGTGCCTTCGACGTAACACAAACACTCTAATCCAGAAACAGCAGTCATATTACTACCAGAACTTATCAGAAAAATAGAAAAATGACTGCAAGATAAAAGCAAACCCCAGTCAATTTAACCACATTACATTTACAATACGAAAGCGGAAACCACCTAATATCCGATTGAATGGCACGCACATAACACAAACAAAGCAAGTTAAATACTAAGACTCCACTTGGACTCATAACTTACATGAAAGCAACATACCAAATCAATTATAGGCAAAATACGGATAAAAAGGAGACAGACGTACTGGCTAACTAGTCGAAACTGTAAACTCAGCATAGAAAGTAAATTGAAAATATCCAAAACCAGGATAATAAGGTAACTAAACCAGAATCGCTTCTAGAAAATACTCAGAACAGTAGTCAACGCCCCATGGAATATCAGAAACGAGGATATACGCAAGACCTAAAAATACCAATGGTCAAAGAAGAAATCGGCAAGTACTCAAAAAAAGGAAAAAAAATAAAATACAAGGAAAGAACGGCAACGCGTCCAAGCCAAATTGTAAAGTACAAATTAAATAAATGAAAAAAGAAACGGATTGCATGTTTGCCCATAAAGGAGTAATCAAAGTGATGAAAACTTTTTATAATGCTTGTTACTTGCGAATACCCACACTTAACCCTGCTGAGGTCTTCCATTTAACTAAATTATTCGGTAAGAGTTTGAAGAAGAAAGTTACCTTTGCATACAAAGATTCGTTTTTCTTTATTTTATCTTCTAACTAAGGACCGGGGAAATGTAGCGGTACGTTACTATATCCTTCATAATAACTTTCGTTGCAAAGAACCGGTACATTCTATTATCGCAAAGAAAATTTTGGCATTAGTGAAATTTTTACAAACTCTTATTTTCTCTTTGAAATGTTCCAATGTATTTATAACACTCTCTGCTATTTCTTTTGCAGCTTTCCTACGCGGGTCATATTACCGCCTTATAATATAATTTTGTATCAGTGCGTTCCCTAAATATTGCTACGATCGCGCGTTTTTTTTTTTTTTTCTCAAATATGTCGGTTTCAAGAGTCAGATAAAATTTTGCTCTATACGTTCAAAAGAATACAGAAGTTCTTAGAGAAAGAAAGGAGAGCAGTAAGAACAAAGAGACCCGGAGACCGCAGCAGGGTTAAAAACAACATGAATTTAATTTCTAAATATTTTGGTTTCTTGCATCCTGATATTAACCTTCTTCTGCTTAATCTATTTTCATCGTTAAGAAACATTTTAAACACTATTTACAATACAAAGATAAAATACTTTATTTTATATACCACATTGTGAAAATAAAGATAGTTTATTTTTTACTACATATTCAAAATATTTTATTCGTACTGTAGACCAACAACTACTTAAGATAGTATTTAAAAGAAATATTCAGAAAGAAAATTCAGAAATAGAAATAACTTTTAATTATATAAATATCTAACTCATCGGTTTCATCAGTCTCTGTAAAATACTATTTCGAATCAATTTTACAGTCTCTCACACCAGTAGTGACAAATTTAACCGCAATTAAAAAAGTATCGTAATCAATATTGAAGTAGTCGAGTAATAGTGATCTTTCAATGTTTCGAAAATCATATAGAGTAAATAGAAAAATAATTATTTGCTGATAATATTGACATAATTTAACCGTTCGAGCCCCAGGGGTCTTTGAAAAACCACGGTCGTGTCACGATCGACATACTTCAAATCCGATGGACTGACGATAGAGATAAAGATGTGGCGGCACTCGGCGACAATGTATATCGCTGAAGTGCCTAATGAACCATCAACATCCCAACGGTCCTTCCACCGAAGGTTCTAGAAGAAAGAGCACGTGGCAACGATCGCGGACGCCTAGCAAATGCATGGACGGTGGGGATGTTGAGGGATGACAAAAGAAAGTAATCGGATCCGATCGAAAGTAAAATTATAAGAGTCAGTCTTAGAAAGTCACGCCTAGAGTTCAGAAGTAGATTGTAAAGTGTATTGTTGTTAGAAAGAAAAAAAAATAAAGTTTTCTTTTTTTATTTTTCACCTCAAATTTCTTTTTTATTTTGTTATTTTACGTGACACCAGAATCGCTTCTAGAAAATACTCAGAACAGTAGTCAACGCCCCATGGAATATCAGAAACGAGGATATACGCAAAACCTAAAAATACCAATGGTCAAAGAAGAAATCGGCAAGTACTCAAAAAAGGAAAAAAAATACAAGGAAAGAACGGCAACACATCCAAACCAGCTAGCTGCTGAAGCGAGCAAAACTCTCATAGAAAGAGGACCGAAAAGAAAACACCCCCCACTGACCTCGCTACAGAAATAGAATAGTCAAACTCGAAGATGGTATCCTGCTGGGGGTAGCCATCCACGTGTTTTTTTTTTTAATTTATTTGTTGAAATTACAATCAATTCTCGCGTTGAGAATTTTCAGTAATTTTTCTGGCGTGGCGCAGTGACATGGCTGTTTATTTACAATAAGTTAATACTTATTATAGATAGGTATAATTTATAAGTATTATAAGTAAGTGCATATGCTTAATTTGGATAATTAAATGAATCTGACGTTTAGGTCTAGCGGGTAGTGCCTCTTCAGCCTGCGAGTCTGGTCCGTCGTATCGAGTAGTCCAGTGATTAGGGGGCTTCGGTGTTTGTTGATTCTTTTGCTGTATCTGTTGCTATATTTTGCTATTTCCTCTTTGACGGTGGGTATCTTGAGGTCGCGGTGTATTGTTTCATTGGTTACATACCAAGGTGCGTCAATTAGGGATCTTAGCGTTTTCGATTGAAAGCGTTGGAGTATTTCAATGTTGGAGTTACTTGCTGTTCCCCATAGTTGGATTCCGTAGGTCCAGACAGGTTTTATTACGGTCTTGTAGAGGGTAATTTTATTCTGTATATTTAGTTTGGAGCGTCGGCCCGTGAGCCAATAGAGTTTTTTTAGTTTGTCCTTTAGTTGCTTCCTTTTATCTGAGATGTGTGTCTTCCACGTTAGTCTCCTGTCCAGGGTCATGCCCAGGTATCGGACTGTGTCCCTGCTAGGAACTGTTGCATTGTTGATGGTGACCTGGGGGCAGGTTTGTTTTCGGAGCGTGAAGGTTACATGTGTGGATTTCTTTTCGTTGACTTTGAAGCCCCATTTGTGAAACCACTTTTCCATGGAGTCGAGACTTCGCTGGAGAGTGGATGAGGCTATTACCGGGTCAGCGTGGGAAGCTAATAGCGCTGTGTCGTCTGCAAATGTCGCTATTGTTATATCATTTGATATAGGTAGGTCGGCAGTGTAGATGGAGTACAGTAGGGGTCCGAGGACACTACCTTGGGGTATGCCGGCTTCTATTGGGAATGTTGCGGAAGTGGCGTCTAGGTATTTAACCATGAATTGCCTATTGGTTAGGTAAGATTTTAGGATGGAGTAGTAGGGGTGGGGTAGGATCTTTTTAAGTTTGTATAGTAGCCCTTCATGCCATACTTTATCGAATGCCTGTTGGATGTCTAGGAAGACCGCTGAGCAATATTTTTTCTTTTCGAGTGTTTGGCTGATCGTATGAGTTAGGCGGTGGATTTGCTCTACTGTAGAATGATGTTTTCGGAAGCCGAATTGGTGATCTGGGAGTGTTTTCAAGTTCTCTAGGATTGGAAGGAGTCGGTTCGTGAGCATCTTCTCGAATAGTTTGGACAGGGTAGGTAAAAGACTGATTGGGCGATAGGAGCAGGTTTCGTATATCGGTTTACCGGGTTTAGGGATGAGGGTAATCAATGAGATTTTCCAAGCCTTAGGATAGTGTTCCAGGCGAAGGATAGCATTAAAAATCGATGTGATGAGTGCTATCCCTTTTGTGGGAAGTTCCTTGATTGCTCTATTGCCTATTAGGTCGTGTCCTGCTGCTTTCTTGGGGTTTAGGCGACTGATTGTTTCTATAGTCTCAGCAGAGGAGAAGGGTTCGATAGGAGGGGACATTTGGAAGGGGGTGTGCAGGTATTCACTAACGTCCGCGGCGGTTTGGGGGGAATGGGGTTTGAATACTTTTGACAAGTGATTTGCAAACAGGTCGGCTTTTTCTATAGGGCTTCGCGCCCATCCATCTTGCGGACGGCGGATAGGTGGGATTATTTGTGAGGGGCGTGTGAGTTTCCTGGAGGCCTTCCATAGTGAGTAGTTGGCGTCGGCTGTGGGGGATAAGCTGGCGAGGTATTTATGGAAACAGTCGTTTTTATAGTTTCTTAGGGTTCTGGATAGCTTTCTAGTTGCGTTGTTAAGTTTGCGTTTGTCCTCCGGTGTTCTATGGGTCTGCCATACTCTTCTTAGTCTTCGTTTTTCTGCTATTTTTTTTAGTATGTAATGGGGATATTCTTGTTTGCTGTTAGATGGCTTTGTCGGTGTGGAGAGGCGGATTGCGTTTATTATGCTCGTGTTTAAGTATTCCGTGGCTGCTTCGATATCTTCCTTTGTTTTTAGTGGGGTGAAGGCTGAGGTTGAGTGTGTAAAGACTTCTCTGAAGAGCTGCCAGTTGGTGTGTTGGTTGTGAATGGAGCCATTAGGTGTATTCTCGATGATTGTTGAACTGACTGTTGCTATCACGGGAGAATGATCAGAGGAGAGATCAGCCGAGGAGTTGATCTGGACGTGTCTTGATGGGATATTTTTAGTTATGAAGAAGTCGAGAAGATCGGGTATTTTGTTGGTGTCAGTGGGCCAGTATGTGGGTTCGTATGTGGTGAGGTAGTTGAGGTTGTTGTTTGTTATGCTGTTTAAGAGGTTTTTGCCTCTTGCTGTAACCAGTCTGCTGCACCATTGGATGTGCTTGGCGTTATAATCTCCTCCAACTATGAATCTGTTGCCCAGGGTGTCCAGGAAGTTATCAAAGTCTTCTTTGGCGATGGAGTGTCTGGGAGGGCAGTATACTGCTTGAGCCATGACAGTCTTCTATTGCTACGTTTGTTGCTTGAAGGTAGTCTTTCTGGAATGATGGGAGTTCGTAGTGCTTAATACTTGCTTTGATTATTATTCCGGTGCCACCGTAGGCCTTTCCGCTGGGGTGTTGGGTATGGTAGAATTTGTAACCATTTATTTTCAGGTAGCTCTTGTCGGTGAAGTGGGTTTCCGACACGAGCATTACGTCGATTTGCTGGTGTTTTAAGAAGAGTTCTAGTTCAAGTTTGTGTTGCGCTAGACCGTTGGCGTTCCAGAGTGCTATGCGCCTTGGTTTTATTTTGAGTCGGGGCGTGCTAATTTTTCCACGATGAGTGTTAGTAGCGATAGCAAGTGATTTATTTGCTCCGATTGTTTCTCTATTAGCTTTTCAAGCCTTGAGGAGTTGTCTGTGTTTGGTGGGTTGGGGTCACTGTTTTGGGGAAGGTTCCTTTGGCTGTTTGGGTTATTTTGGATGCCTTGTACTGCTTGGGCATAGGAGGTTGAGGTGGAGATGAATTTGGTAGGACTGTGCGTTTGGTTGGTTGAGGGGGTTGGGGTAGTCGTGAATTTCGGCGGGCTGGGTGTTTGGTTGGATACCTCTTTTGCTCTGAGCTTAGGGTACCTGTTCGTGTATAGTGTTTTATATGCTGGGCAGCCTTTGTAGTTGGCAGGGTGGTCCCCTTGGCAGTGGATGCATTTCGCTGGGGTTTCCGGTGATTTGGCGCACTGGTCGGTGGAGTGAGAGCCTGCGCATTTAACGCAGCGGAAAGTATGGTTGCAGTATTTCTGCGTATGACCGTACCTTTGGCACCTTTTGCACTGCACTATTTCTTTTTTCACGAGCGGTGGTTCGATCTTTACTATCGCGTTCATTAGGCGACTGATGTTATATATTTCCTTATTGTTCGGTTTTTGTTTAATGTCTAGGAAGAATAAGGATAACGGGTCTTTCGAGACTCTATGCCTTATATTACTTACGTTGACGACTTCGTGGCCGAGTTTTGAGAGTTCGTATTTTAGTTCGTCTATGTCTGCTGAGTGGTGTATGTTTCGTAGGACCACCCGGAAAGGCCTTTCCTGTTTAAGTTGGTAGGTGTGGAAGTTGGCGTTCAGGGTCCTGAGTGTCTTGGTGAGTTTTCTGTAAGCTTCTGGGTTCGTCGGTAGTATTTTCACCTTGTTGTTGCTTATCTTAAGGTTATATTCCTCCTTGCTGGTATCTCTCTCTAGGGACTTGGTCATTGTCTGTATGTCAATGACGTCGTCCACAAAAATTGGTGGGGGAGGGGGGATTCTCTGTGAGTGTTGGTTTGATGGCGGTTCTACGATTTCCATGGCGTCGTTTGAGGATTCCAATACGGCGAACCTGTTGTGTGTGTTTATTTGCGTTGCTGGTTCTATTTTCCTCTTCTTTGTAGTGTTAGCGTCGTTAGTGCGGAGAGTTCTGCTACACTTCTGCCACGGGGGGGGGTAGCTCGGGGTAGCTGCGAGTCTGCTCCGGAGAGCCTGGTCGCGGTTGCTGGGCCATCATCGAGCTAGTTAATTCGGAATGAACAACTAGTCGTGAGGCTGTGAGGCTAGTATTCGTGTTGGGGTTAGGTGCGCGGGATTTTCTTCTCCCTAGGGGGTAAGGGGCACTTAGCTGTGTTCTCTTTCGACGGTTGGGCGACACGTGTTGTTTTCGAACTACGCTGGGCACTAGAGACACGTCTGCACGCTTCGGCACTCCACAGCGAACTGATCCACGTGTTATTTAGCAATAAAGCACCACCCTGTATATGATATAATGTATGTATATAGGATTTCTGAAAATATAACTTATATGTAAGTTATTATTACAAAAACCTTTTTCTATCGACTGAAAATTTCTTTTTATTGCAATTTTCTATTGATCTACAGCCAAATGCTAGAACAACGCCCGATGAATCCTATCAACAAATTTAACTTAGCGCTGACAAAAATTGCAGAATCATTATTAACACGTTCGTCGCCCAGCGTGATTCGGCTAAGTTTCCTGCGGAGCCCAAATTCGACCGCTGGTACGCAGAACGTAAATAGAGCTACAAGCGGTAATTCATTGTTTATCGCCTTCGATTCATTGTAAAGAAAAGATTATTTAGTCCTGAAATGGAGAAAGCGATAAGCTTTCCAGCTAGAGTATTCCGAGGGATCTCAATGGCAGATATCTGCGATCTTTCATTTAGTCGAGAAGCATACTCATGAGACGTACATCAGTGATTTTTTCATCCTCAAAATGTTCAGTAAACAGTGTGAAAATATACAGAGTGGTTGGTAACTGGTGGTACAAGCGGAAAGGGGGTGATTCTACGCGAAAAAAGAAGTCGAAAATATAGGTTAGTAATATAGGTAAATAAGTTTTTTTTTTTTTTGGTTGTTTGATTTGCTTTTTTGTTTGCTGTTTCACTACGTCAGAGAACTTTAGTTCTGGGACGTATTTGCGGCTTATTTGGGCAATTCGTTGTGTCTTTGCTTCTTTGTCTTTTTTGAGTTTATCGGCTAGCTTTTTACGAAGCTCTACGAGTTTGGGGCAACCTTTGTATGACGCGGGGTGTCCGTAGTTTTTACAGTTGACGCAGAATATTTTGTCTTTGGTTACTGCGTTTTCCCTTTTTATTTTGCAGTCGCCTGGGCCACGGGGCTCACTGCATTTAACACAGCGGTAGTTTAGGTTGCAGTTTTGCGCTGTGTGGCCTAGTCGCTGGCATTTGTGGCATTGAGCTATGTCATCCTTTTTTCTTTTTTTTTTTTTTCCCATTTTATCTTGTAGTAGTTAAAATAGTTTATTTTTAGTAGGTTGCTTGTATTGCTGTCGGGGGATAGCTGTATTATGTAAATTGGGAGCAATATGTTGTTCTCCCTTGATCTTTTTGTCGTGAATCGTGTGACTTTTAATGAATTTTACGTCGTCAATGTGCAAGGCTTGTAGGTCTGTAAGTATTTCTGTTTCGGTGTAGCTATTGTCTAAACCTTTTAACAAGTATGTATGGTGTTTCTCTGTTTCGGGTGTATACGTGTAGAAGGTTGTGTTAGCTGAGAGGAGAGTTTGTTTTGCTTTATGGAAATCGGGTAGGTTTTGGAGGTAGAGTGCGTGTTTACCTGCGTGTATTCTTTTAATGTGAAATTGTTTAATGTCCGCTACTTTCTCTATGAGCGTTACGGTGTCCTTGGGGTCTTGTAGGATTATGTTGATGGGTGGCGGCCTGTTGTCTCTTGTGGTGGGTGGGGTGCTCGTACGCTCCTTCGCGGAGCATCCGGTGGGGCGTCCGTCAGGTGCTCGGTCCCCCCTTGGCGGTGTTGGAGGCGCCGGGCCTCCTGGGTTGTACGGTGGGGTGCGTCGCCCCTGCTGCGCCGATTGTTCCGGTGGCGTGGTGGGACCGTGTCTTCCCGTTTTGCCTCGTAATCTTTCGTTTTTCTTTCTTATTTGATCTAGCGTTGAGTTCCAAGTGGAGTAGTTTGATGGTCCCGGTTGCGGATGAGGCTCTGGTTCAGATTGTAATTTCGTTAGCCTTTTCTTCTTGGCTGGGGTGATAATCTACAACTGTGTTTCCTAGGATGTTTGCTAGACTCTTTGCCCTGGCAACCAGGTTAGGTTGTGGGTTGAGTTTCCGCGTCTTTTGAGCGGGGAGTCTTAAGATACTGTTGATTTCCCTGGCTGTTTTATGTGTAATTATTTTTCTCTTGATGGCTTTTTTTATTGGGTCTACGGTGGGTTCCGTTTCGTTGCTCTTGGCTTCGTTATCGGTGGCTTTTATTTTTTTGTACAGTTTTATTTTGTCTTATCTTATTTTATTTTCTTTTTGTTCTTATTTGTATTTATGGAGATGATGTGGATGCAGTATTTTTCACTTTTTTGTCACTATTTTGTCACTTGATCCATCTACTTTAGTGGATGTTAGTCTACTCCGACGCGCGCTCCGAGGGGTCCGTCCCGCTCGGCGGTCAACAGTCGACTGTGACGAGAACGAGTGCACTCAGCGCGGTATGAGCGTTGGCTGAAATTAATAGTTTTCTTATTTGTTTTCCATGGTCAAAAAATAGAATATTTAAAGAAACATAGGTGTGTGCCAAAATGAGAGTGATACAATATGCATGATAATGATCGCGTAATGCTAAAACATTTCTCTTTCTCGATGCTTCGATTGTAGATTATTAAAAATAGATTGTCAAGAAAAGTAAAAAAATATTGGAAAAATAAAAAAAAGCCAACACCACACGGAGTTCCCAGGCGGTCACCCATCCAAGTACTATCCGTGCCCGGCGCTGCTTAACTTTCGTGATCGGACGAGAACGAGTGCTTTTTTTTTATTTTTTTTTTTTTTTTAAGCTGTTTATTTAAAACCCAATATACAATTTTGAATACATTATAGTGTTCACAATAAACGGTGAATTTATATAATGGTATCTTAGGCAGAGGTACCGATACGCAACGGTACTACGTAGCCATGCTGTGATGTGTTGTTGACGCTTTACATTTTTCGTGTTGGATATATCTTTTGGTTTAAGCCGCTGGAGGAGCGGAGCTTCTATGTGATTTTGTTCTTACTTGTTGTTTTTGTCCTGGAAACTGGGTCGCAAAACAGGACGCTTCGGTAGTATATTTTTGGGTGCTGTGGTGTTTGGGGGCGTGGTGGGGTAAGGGGAGAGGGAGGGGGATATTGAATAAATAAGTTTCTTTTAAAAGAAGGAGAATTGCAATGATTACAATGTTTGCACCTGTGTTGTACGGGGGCAGAATTGAGTTTTATCGGTTTAATGGATTTTCTCTCTTATTTTATTATGGATTCGGTATCCACCAATATTTTTTTGAATTTTTTCTATGTTTGTCTTTGGTGTCTTTCAGAGGGCCATGTTGTATCTCCATCTAGTGTCTGCGGACTGGCCATCAAGGTTTTCTTCGTAGAGTATAGTTTGGGTCCCTATTTTCCTTTTTATATGGTAGATTATCGGGATGTTATTTTGGTCTTGTAGGTAGTTTTTTCCGTCAAGGTATGGGAAAGCTTCTGGCGGGATGTAGCCTGTTGTCAGAGTGCTTTTGTAGTATGTATCATTTGGAAATAAGCAACTGAAGATTAAACTATTTTCTTTTATCTTTGCCGCTTGCGCGAAGTGGTTTCGTATTAGCTTTAGGATGTGGCAGTCTATGCGGTGGACGTGGGCTAGGTCGTATATTGTTTTGTTTTTTATATATTTTTTGAATCCGCTGTGTTCGGATCTGTAGGTACTCAAGCAGGCTCTGATGCATTTTCTTTCGAATATGCGAATTTTTTCCATTTGGGAGGCTGATATGTTGTACCAGATTGGGCAGCCGTAGGTTATGATCGGTCTGATTAGTGCTTGATAGCATAGAATTTTTACTTTCCTGTCGAGATGTTTGGAGTGGAATAGATTTTTCATTTTCCAAAATGCTTTATTGGCCTTGGTAAGTTGAATTTCGGTGTGCTGCTTGTAATTTAATTTGTAATCTATGTTTACCCCTAAGCATTTTACGCAATTTTTGTGTGGTATGAGGGCCCCTTTGTCTGTTTTTTCTCTTATCTGAAATTTTTTGCAGTGTTCTCTTTCTATTGGGCCGATTTCACTTGACTTGGGTCTAAACAGTATGGTTTCGCATTTGCTTATGTTGATTTTTAGTTTCCATGCGTGGTAATAGTTGTTTATTTTCTCAAAAAGTTCTTGAAGTTCCGTTTTTATAGTTTTGGTTTTGCGGCCTGTTACGTATATGATTAGGTCGTCTGCGAAGGCTATGGAGCGTTTATGGGTGGATGTATTGAGATCAAAGAGGTTTAGTAAGTCACTGTTGTAGATACTGAAAAGTAACGGGGAATTTACTGTACCTTGTTGTAGACCGTTTTTTATGGAGAATTCTTTGCTTGATGAGTGTGAACCTTCAGTCATTACGAATGTTCTGTTTGTGATCATGTCCCAGACCATTTTAGTCAGGTGTTTAGGGAACTTTTTTTTGTTCAGTTTGTATATGAGACCTGGGACGAGAACGAGTGCACTCAGCGCGGTATGAGCGTTGGCTGAAATTAATAGTTTTCTTATTTGTTTTCCATGGTCAAAAAATAGAATATTTAAAGAAACATAGGTGTGTGCCAAAATGAGAATGATACAATTTGCATGATAATGATCGCGTAATACTAAAACATTTCATTTTCTCGATTATTCGATTATAGATTGTTAAACATTGTTTGTTAAGGAAGCCGAATTGATTTTTTATTAGGATTACGTTATTTTTTTTTGTTCAAAAGGAGACTAGGGGGTTATTTATGATTATTTCGAATATTTTGGTTATGTTGGGTAGGAGACTTATATATTGCAGGTTTGAGGGTGAGAAGCGGTCTTTATTTTCTTTTCTTTTGTGATGGCTGCTAATATTATTAAAGAGCACTGTTTAATATCATTTTATTTTGTTGGTTAACCGTTTGAGCAAAATGTTCGGGACGTCGTCGAAAGCGGATGATTTTTTATTGTTTAATTTAGGGGAAATGATTTTTAGTTGATTATAATTTGTAAAGTAGTTTATTTCTGTGTCTGGTTGTTTGGGGTTGTCCGAGGAGTTTTCATTAGAGAATATGAAGACTGCCTTATTTAGCGATATGTCTCGCTCTATTTTATTTTTCAGTTTATTTGTTTCGGAGATAATAATTCTCGACCCAGGTGATCGTTGTGTGTGTCTGTTTTGGAAAAGTGAGTGCTGATAACGTATAGTTTTTCCGTTGTTTTACATGTTGTGAAATAACTAGACTCCATGTTTTTGTTGATGTTCTGTATCGCTATACCTGCATCTTGGAGGAGGGGAGCTTTCTCTGGAGGTAGTTTGAAAGAAGGGATAGAGTTAGATTCTTTTTACCTAAAAATTTGATTTGTCTGTGGGAACATGCTAGCTGAGTCTTTTTAGACATATTTTTTTTATTTTATTTATCTTCTCTTTTTGTCGTAAGAATTTTGTTGTACTTTAGATTGTTTATTTTGGATAGTATGTAGCTTTTGTCTCGTTGTAGCTCGTTGTTGCTCGCTTTCGCAGTCAAGGCGCTATTTTAGAAGGGTACTCCAATAGCTAAAACGATTCTCTTCAACATTCGTAGCAGTATTTCTAATTTCCTACGCTACGAGTTTCTTGTAAGGATAATTGACGGATTTTAACGGCCCGAGCGGTCGAGCGCCACTACTTACCCAATTACATCGAAGTCTCGCATTCACCCAGGTATCGTTCACGCTCTTCCAGCGAAGGATCTGCCCCGCACTTGGAGCGTATTCACGCAGTAAACGCCATCTTGCGGGCGAATATGCCGCGTGACGATTTTCTTGAAAACCAATCAGCGTGCGTATTTGGGGTCCTCCGTTTCGAGCCTTGTTGGAGTCTAACAACGGTATCGGCAGACTCGTTCGAGTAGTTTAATCGTGAACATGTAGCAGCGAGTCAGTTTCCGTGCGTTCGAATCGCTAAACGTGGACTAAAGAACCGTTTCAATCTCTTAGCGCTCTTCAAGCGCTCGTGCAGGTGAATCATTTACTTTCGTCTGGCAGCATATCTTTCCAGAACATCTTGTTCTAACTATGAATAGTTAGACACCGATTCTTCGCGTCAATTTCGCCACAATTTATTGCATTACTACTTCCTGAAATTAGAATTTCTAGTGCGTGTATAGCTTAAACATGGAAACTTTACGGAAATTGGAAAAATTCATGGAATTGGAAACCTTGTACTTTTATAATGAATGTTCTAAAAACATTTCAGCACTCAAAACTTAACTGTGAAACCTAGAAAACGGTTGATCTTGCAATATCTGCGGTTCAATCAGTAAATGTTTAATTTAATTTGTAAAGTGATATTTCTATCTGTAAAACCTACAAAACGGTTGTTCTTAGAACATCTGATATTTAATTCTTTAGATTTACGAAATGGATATTAGTAAAATATTCGAAATATAAACTTTAAGAATATTCGTAGGACTTTCGGGAGAGATGTTCAGAGAACATCCAAAATTTAAGTTTCAAGGACATCTGTAAGATTTAAGATGTGCACGTTGCTAGGACATGCAAAACTTAAGTCTCGCCAACTATAAACTTAAACATATAGACTTAACATATAGACAACATAAACTTAACATATTACTACCAGAACTTATCAGAAAAATAGAAAAATGACTGCAAGATAAAAGCAAACCCCAGTTAATTTAACCACATTACACTTACAATACGAAAGCGGAAACCACCTATTATCCGATTGAATGGCACGCACATAACACAAACAAAGCAAGTTAAATACTAAGACTCCACTTGGACTCATAACTTACATGAAAGCAACATACCAAATCAATTATAGACAAAATACGGATAAAAAGGAGACAGACGTACTGGCTAACTAGTCGAAACTGTAAACTCAGCATAGAAAGTAAATTGAAAATATCCAGAACCAGGATAATAAGGTAACTAAACCAAAATCGCTTCTAGAAAATACTCAGAACAGTAGTCAACGCCCCATGGAATATCAGAAACGAGGATATACGCAAGACCTAAAAATACCAATGGTCAAAGAAGAAATCGGCAAGTACTCAAAAAAAGGAAAAAAAAAAATACAAGGAAAGAACGCCAACGCGTCCAAGCCAAATTGTAAAGTACAAATTAAATAAATGAAAAAAGAAACGGATTGCATGTTTGCCCATAAAGGAGTAATCAAAGTGATGAAAACATTTTATAATGCTTGTTACTTGCGAATACCCACACTTAACCCTGCTGAGGTCTTCCATTTAACTAAATTATTCGGTAAGAGTTTGAAGAAGAAAGTTACCTTTGCATACAAAGATTCGTTTTTCTTTATTTTATCTTCTAACTAAGGACCGGGGAAATGTAGCGGTACGTTACTATATCCTTCATAATAACTTTCGTTGCAAAGAACCGGTACATTCTATTATCGCAAAGAAAATTTTGGCATTAGTGAAATTTTTACAAACTCTTATTTTCTCTTTGAAATGTTCCAATGTATTTATAACACTCTCTGCTATTTCTTTTGCAGCTTTCCTACGCGGGTCATATTACCGCCTTATAATATAATTTTGTATCAGTGCGTTCCCTAAATATTGCTACGATCGCGCGTTTTTTTTTTTTTTTCTCAAATATGTCGGTTTCAAGAGTCAGATAAAATTTTGCTCTATACGTTCAAAAGAATACAGAAGTTCTTAGAGAAAGAAAGGAGAGCAGTAAGAACAAAGAGACCCGGAGACCGCAGCAGGGTTAAAAACAACATGAATCATCCCCATCGCGTAGAATCACCCCCTTTCCGCTTGTACCACCAATTACCAACCACCCTGTATATTGCTTTGTTTATATTTTCCGATAATATTATATGTATTCAATATTCGAAATTGGAGAATGTACAAGTATTATACATACGTATGTCGTTTGAAAGAATGCAAAGATACATGTGCCGAAAATTGTGACACAAACCGAAGGACGATGATTCCCTGTGCGTGGCGAAAATGAAGTCGAAAATGTAAAATGACATTTTCCGCTTTGTTTTCGCGAAAATCAATTATGAAATTGCCCCTACTTAACTTCGCACTCCATTTTCTTGAAAACGATGCCGGACAAAATTTTACATATCTTTCTTATCCTCCTACATAATTGTACGTTGTAAATATTTTTTATTCAATAATATTAAATAACAAAATTGATTGCTTCAACTAACGCTCATTCCGAGCTGAATGCATTCTTTCTCGTCAGAGTGCTGTGAACCCCCAGCAGGTCCTATCTCACTGGCAAAAAATACCAGGCGTAAGACTTGTTAGTGAGTTTGCCAATTTATGCAGTGATATTCAATAACGAAAAGTGATAAATAATGCTCACTAGAAAAACAATCAAGAAAATAAGAGAAGGAAGAAGGTAGATAGAATGAAAGAAGCAACCAAAAGAATAATATAGCATAAGTGGATCAAGAACTTTCTTGGCAACACAAGCTTTGGCACCCAAAGGACGCGGAAACTCAACCATTCGCCAAACCTGACGAAGGGGAACAACAGGGCAGAGAGTAGCCAGGAAAGTGTAAGCAAAGAGGAAAGTACAACAGGAGACGCGGACCGCCGAAAAAACGAAACCATAAATTCAGCCGATAGCTCCCCATTATCAGCAATACGAACGGAAAATGGGTTCAGCGTATTGCAATCACAATCCAGCTTATCTCAGACACAGCAACACCCTCAAATAATAACAATAAAAGAATCCACAATAATAAGGAAAAAGAACGAAAACCTACGAAATAAAGCAAGTAGGCATACGGTCTCTCAGGAGAGAAAATCACAAGTCTGAGAGAGAATAATAAATGGACCGAGAAATGTATCATAACCAACGACACCTTCAACGTCCCTGGCGCAGCCCAGCGAAATGGACAACGCAGTGGGCCCATCTCCAGCGACAACGCTGCCGAGAAGCCAGACACAACCCGGACAGGCCACTAGCCTCTGCAAGGAAGAACGCAGACACCACTGTCCCTACAAATAGAGACAACCCGCTCCCAATAAACATCATCCTCCAAGACACGAAGGGCACGGTAAAATTCGTTGAAGAGGCTCTAAACACAGTCATTCCACTTTAAACGAATACACGCAGATAAACACGTGCTATTCCTACGAAATATACCAGACTAACAAAATGAAAGACATCCTAATTGCAACTAAGACAGCGATTACGCATATATATTCAAATCAGGGAAGTACCACACGATCGTATTAAAGGGTCTAAACAATAGCTTCTCCGAGACAGAGATACTCGCAGAGTTGCAAGCACTACAGATGTCCGACGTCCAATTGATAAAAGTTTGGCGCTTCTCAACAAAAAGATCCATAGAGAACAATGTATTGCTCCCAATTTACATAATCCAAGAATTCCCACAAAGCAATATTAGTAACCTACTAAAAATGAACCGCATAAATTACTTTAGCGTAAAATGGGAAAAAGTCAGAAAAAATGACATAACGCAATGTCACAAATGTAAACTGCATGGAGCCGCACGGACCAAACGAGTGCAAAATAAAAAAAGTAGACGCGGTAAATAAAGACGAAGTATACTGCGTGAACTGTAAAAACTACGGATATCCTGCGTTGTATAAAGGATGCCCAAAATTCGTTGAACTTTGCAAAAAAACTTTGCAAAAATATCAACAAATGCAAGGAATCAAAAACAAACGCGTTGCTCAAATAAGCCGCAAATTCATTCCGTAGTTAAAGTTCTCAGACATATTACGACAAGGAATAAGCCGAAACCAAGTCTCCGAAAACCAACCACATCTAACAAACTTATTACCGCGCGTAATGCAAAATCCAAATCCAATTAAAACCATACCCCAATTGGACATAATAAACTTATCGAGGTCTTCAAAAAAAGCATGTTCAAAGCCCTAAATGAACAACAAACACAATTAAACGAACTAAAACAATCATTAAAAACGCAGGAAGAATGGATTGACTCTTGCCCAAAAGGAGTCTCATACCTAGACATATGCTTTGGAGACACACAATTACAATTCCTTTGTCAATTACAATTCCTCCAATTTACGGGCAACTAACCCGCTCAAAACTATAGACTACGATTGCGACCATAGCGCTCTCGTATTCCAGATAAGCAAAAATACATCTGACTTCCTAACCCTAGAAATACAGAGTGACGAACCCAGGTGTAAGTACAAAGAAATAAACTAAAAAAAAATTACAAAATCAGCTGGAAAGAACTGCGATCTAAATATCCACAACAATGTCAATCTAACAAAGAGGCAAATCGACTCACTTATAGACGAAATAGAAAAACATATACAAACCCTTCTTCAAGAATCCGTACCAAACTTAAAAGAAAAAAATTCTTGCGAGTCCTATATCAATAATAAAATTAAAAAACTACAACGAGACAAAAGCTACATTCTATCCAAATTAAACAATCTAAAATACAACTATTCTTACGACAAAAGAGTAAACTTAGAATTCCTAAAGTAGCTGCTATAATGCTAATAAAATCCCAACTGAAACAAGAATTCGCAAACTCTATAAATCAACACTGGGCAAACAAAATAAAAAATATCTCTAAAAAGGACTGATAGCATGCCCCACAGAGGAATCAAGTTTTTACATCCAAAGATCCAAACTCTGTCCCATCTCTCAAATTGCCTTCAGACGAGAACGATTCCATTCAGCGCGGCATGAGCGTTAGCCGAAATAAATGATATTCTTATTTGCTTTTAATGTACAAAAATAGAATATGTGAAAAAATATAAAGGTGTGCAAAAATGAGTGATATATGGTATTAGTCGCGTAATACTAAATCATTTCTATTTTTCCATGTTTCGACTATAGATTATTAAAAATAGATTATTAAGGAAAGTAAAAAGGATTGGAAAAACAAAAAGGTCAACACCACGCGGAGTTCCAAAGCTGTCACCCATTTAAGTACTTTCTTCATCCTAACTTTCGTTATCGGACGAGGAGTTTTTTTATAACGTTTGTTGACCAGTAGATGAGTATTACGTTTGTATGTTGTTAACAATAAACAATGGACTTCGGTTGTGGGGTGGCTTAGGCAAAAGTACCGATACGTGACCGGTTCTCGTTTTCTTGCGCGACGGAGAGAGTTTGATGATCCACAGACTGCCGTATGTTGGCGGTGAATTGTCCGTTGCAATCAAGGTGCCGGAATTATCGCGGCGAACATTTATCAGGATTTTGATTGAACGCATAAGTAAGGGGTTTATGGTCCGTGAAAATTATGAAATTTTTTCCTTCTATAGCGTGTCAAAATCGCTTGACCGCGGTGTACATGGCAAGTAGTTTGCGATCGTACGCGCTCTGCTTTCGCGGCGCGGAGTTTAAAGGTTTGGTAAGGAAACTCAACGGCTGCCAAGCGTCGTTGACGCGTTGCTGCAGGGCCGCTCCTAATGCATAGTCGGATGCGTCTATCGCGAGGCTAATGGGCGCGCCAGGTATCGGATGCGCTAACATCGTGGCGTTAACGAGGACGCGTTTCGACTCGTAGAAGCAAGCTTCGAATTGCTCCGACCACTCGATGGGCGCGTTGCCTCTTTTCGCGCCTTTTAACAGGTCGTTGAGTGGCTTAAGTGTTTTTGCGGCCCTCGGTATGAAACTTCGGTAGTAGACGAAATCGAGCCCACGTGTGATTTCGTCGACGAACCGCTGACATGTTTGCGCGGCGTTCCGAAATCCAAATATCATGTTTGTTGCTTCGAAAAGTCCGAAAGGCGCTGTTATCGCGGTTTTTTCTATGTCCTCGGACGCTATCGGAATTTGGTGGTAAGCGCGGACTAGATCGATTTTTAAAAGATTCGCTTACCATGCAGATGTTGCGCGAAGTCTTCGATATGTGGCGGTGAGTACCTGTCGGGTACGGTGCGGGCGTTCAATGCACGGTAGTCGCCACATGGTCGCAGGTTTCCATCCTTTTTCGGCACTACGTGCAGGGGTGATGCCCACTGGCTTTTCGATGGTCGCATCACGCCTTGCTCGATCATGTGTTCGAATTCCGCCTTTACGAGGCGACGTGGTTTGTTGTAGACGGGTGGGCCGGGTGTGGTTTCGATGTGGTGCACCACACCGTGTCGAATCCTCTCTCTTCCGAAGATCGGTGGGCGGGTAAGGACCGGAAATTCTGCCAAGAATTGGTGGTATGATGATTCGCCGATGACGGTCTTAACGGACACATCGTCTGTTGTGGCGGTATATCCCCTTGATGACATCTGGATTGTCGTGTCGATAAGCCTTTTGTTTCGCGGGTCCACGAGCAACCCGTAGTGACTTAGAAAGTCCATTCCGATGATGGGCGTTTTGACGTCCGCTACGGTAAAATTCCACTTGAATGTTTTGCGTAGGGACAGGTTTAGGTTGATCGCGACGATTAACTTAACGGTCGGATTTGGACCCCGCAGGAAACATAGCCGAAACACGCTGGGCGACGAACGTGTTAATTGCCATCGTTCTAAAGGAACCGAATGATTGAAGCTGGTCGTTGAATGGTAGAGCGACAATGTATCGCTGTGTGCGTCGGATGTGGGCTTGGAAGTGTTCTTCGCATCGTCGATCTGCCTCTGAGATGTGATTGATCGAGGGTCCTTCGTCGATTTCCCAAAACCGCGCGAGCTCTGCTTGTAGAGCCGTCGTGGATGCGTGAAATGTGTTTGTCGCGGTTTGGGAAGTTGGACTCCCCCCGGTTACCCAACCGAATCGCGTTTTCTGCAGACGCAATTCAGGCTCGTCTGGCTGAGTTAGGTTGATTTGTCCAACACACATCGAGGCGAGTATTGAACCTAAGCTTAGTACGATATCGATCAGGTCTGATAAATGAAATCGTGGATCGGCCAATTTGAGATTTCTGGGTATCTCAAGTGTCGAACGATCGATAGGTTCACTTGGAATTAAGGTTGAAATGGTCGGGATAACACGGAACGTTAATGTTCGTTCGTATGCGTCGTCAATGGAAGTGATCGTGGCCGTGATGTATCGCCTAGAAGTCGTTGTCAGGTGTCTAGAGCCCCAATTGGGACCGAACATTTGTTTTGCTTTATTTAATGCGATTTTACCAATCTTTCGGTAATGAAATTCATACTGGATCCGGTGTCGAGCAGCGCTGGACAACGGATTGGTTGATGTTTATCATTCAAAACGTTGATTTGCGCAGTGATGACTATATCATTGGATAATGATTCGGATGTTACTGGTCTAGTATGTTCGGTCGTCAACGGATTTGTCGATTGTCGACGTCATTGGTTATGTGCTCGTCTGTCATTGGAAGATGGGCTTAGAGACGAGGCTGTTCGCGGTGTCTCCCATCTGTGGTTTGTTGTGTGTCTTCTGTGGCAAGTGGGCGATGAATAGGGTGGCAAATGTGGGTCGACTGTTTGATGGAGAGGATTTTGGACTGGGCGTGCTGGAACGAATCTCTTTTTGATCTGAGGTGGAATGGTGTAATAGGTACTGAAGTACACTAGGTTATATTTAACCAATAACGTTTATTAAACCAGGTAACAACAAATGACAATTAGCAGTTAACATCGGTTGATACTTAACTATCGGTTATACTAATGTGCTTATTTTTCCGACCGAACTGATTCTTTTCTTCGTTGCCCATCGATATCCCCACTGGCGTGCGTTCATTATAAGTGCCGCCGTGGCTGGCGCGTGTATGCCCTTCCGAGAAATTCGGCGGAAGGAACGTGAAGATATCGATGACAGATTGAGTACGTCGTGTTGCGTTTTGACGGCGTAGCGTAGCGCTTTGTATCACGGAGCCGTTGGAAAGTTCCATAGTCCTTGTCGCCACAGATCATTGATCTTAACTCGCAGTTTTATCAGTGGTTCGTACTTCTCCGGGCATTTTAGATTTTTTCATTCTCATCTAGTGTTCTTGCTTTCTCATTTTCTGATGTAAATAGTTCTAGTGGATTTACCTGTTTGGGTTTCTTTTGAGCATTTCTGTTTCTGTTTCTACATAATTCCACTGGGTGGAATCGGTCCGGGAAGTTCAGTGCTTCACAGATCGTGCACGGTTGTTTCTTGGATGGTGGGTTTGCATTTTTGTCCAGGTTTAGCTTTCTTGTGTTTCTTTCCTTTTTCTCTGGTCTTCATATTGTCCCAAAATTCCCATTAGGTCATTTGTTGATTGTACACTTTCTCGATTTTATCTTCGATATCGATAGGTAATCCAATGACAATCAAATGTATCCTCACGTCTTCATCCATTTTCCTCTTTACTTCCAATATTAGTCGTTCTTTCTCTAAGGCATATTTAATAAACGAACCTGAAAGGTATTTGAAGTTGTAAGCGTATCGTATTGCAGACCAACCTTTATTGTTAAAGGTTTTGAGAAATGCATCTTTCCAGTCTTCCCAATTGTGTCTTCAGCCTTCAGCAGATTTGTTTGGTACCATTTTGCTGCTGTTTTCTCTAAATACTTTTTTTAAACCTTTGACTTTCTCCTCATCATTTTTTATTTTATATTTTCTGCATTCTTCTTCATACTCTGATATCCAGTCTGTGGCTTCTTGAGTTCCATCAAATTATTTTATACTATTGTTTCTTCTATTTCACGCTTATCTCGTTTTTGGAGAGTTTCTAGAAGTGTTTCCATGTCCACACTGGACTTCTCGGTTTCCGTCTTTATTTTCCTTGTGTTTAACATTTCTATACTGGCCTACCTTGGTTAGACTGTTTGCGGTTCTTCACTCTTGCTGAACTGAATAATTGCTGATATTCCCGTTTTGCTTGATATTCCCGGGGGGAAATGTAGCATACTTCGTCTTCTGGTCTTCTTATAGATTCTATACTCTCTATCTTCTCCCCTTTTGCGTTCTCGTTCATGACGATACGTAAGTTAACTTTCAGCGGCATGGCGTAACGGAAATCGATTTATAAGGTTCAATTCTAGGATAATTCAGGGATCGATTCTGAAAATCAAGTTTATTGTGAAAATACTTAAATGAAATACAGGAGTAAACAACAATTAATAATTAACAACAATTAATAACAGTAATAATTAAATAAACAACAACCAATTAATAACAGTAAATAATAAATAGCAAGTTCTGTGCAATGTCTACCTGAAAATCGAGAATCGATTTTCAACGTCCTGAGCTACCGATTTTTCTCCGTCAATCCTCAATGTTTTAAATAATTACTCTTTCTTCTGTGATCTTGTCTATCTCCGATGTTGATCTCTGTCCGTCCGTTTGGGAAATGCGTGTCTCTCAAAATGGCTCTCCGTGAAACAAAGAAAGCCGTTCTGTCCGTGAAACAAAAGAAGTCGTGCTGTCCGTAAAACAGAGAAAGTCCCTTTGTTTATCCGCATTTGAACTCTTAGAGAGTTTACGTAAGTATTTCAAAATTCTCAATGCATATTTATAGTGGGTCTCGTGGTAACTGTTTTGAAATCGACTTAAATAGTTTACACTATAGCTAACGTCTAATCTTGTTCCAGTACTAATATATAATAAAACTCCTGTGAGATTTCTATATCTTATATCGTCCGAGGCTGATTGTGCGGGTGCTAAACTTAAGTTTTGTTCCATTGGTGTAAAATATAGTTTACTATTTTCTATATTATATTGTTTCGCTAATAACTCTATATAACTACTTTGATCTAATTTTATCTCACACTTCTTATAATCGTATTCAATGTTTATTCCTATGTAAATCTTTGCTTCACCTAAGTCCTTCATCGCAAATTTGTTTGACAATGTGTTTTTAATTTCATCGATTTTTCTTTTCTTTTTTTTCCACATGTTAATAAGTTGTCTACGAATAGAATTAAGTATATAACATCATCGCTCTCGTACTTCATATACAGACAATAATCATTCTCACTTCTTTGAAATCCTAGTTTTTTCATATACTTTACATACTTTCCCGCTTTTATCGTCGTAACCTACAGGTTGTTTTACAAATACTTCCGATTTTATAGTTCCGTTTAGGAAAACTGTTTCTACATCCATTTGCGTAATTGTCAAACCATATTGACAGCAATAAGATAGTAATAACTTCAACGTTTGCATTTTTGCCACTGGAGAGTATAAATTTTCCAGTACTTCCTTTTGTTGGAAGCCTCGAATAACTAGTTGCGCTTTCTTACGATTATCAGATTTATTCGTATATACCCATTTCAAGTCTAATACTTTTTTGTCTTTTGGTTTCTCTACTAATTTCCAGGTCTTATTTTTGATTAAACTATTCATTTCTCGATCCATTGCTTCTTTCCATGAACCGCTCGCATCTCCACTTAAAGCTTCTTCATAGGTTTGAGGACTGTCTGCGCTAACTACATTCACATAAATGAAATATGAGCTAGTTTGGCCATATCTTTCAGGTTTCTTTCTCTCCCGTCCTGACCTTCTCAAATTATTTTCTGTGTCCTCAAGTTTTCTTTCTGATTCGTTACTTAAATTTCTCTCCTCTTTTATTGCAATCTGCTCGACCTTTTCCTCATTTATTTCATTTTCATGAATTTCGTTTGAATCCGAATGTTGGTCAAAATCCTTTTCTCTTTCATTGTCTGATTCATCTTCTCCTTGAAATCCTACTAAATTATCATCTTCACCTATAAATTCTACGTGTCTTGCAATGATAATTTTATTATTAACTAGGATCCTGTATCAAATGTTTTCATAACCTACAAGTATCCTAGTGTCTGCTTTTTTGTCCCATTTCGAATTTCTTTTAATTTCACGTATTCTTACGAAAATTACTTCCGTACAATCTTCAATTATTTATATTCGGTTTCCTTTTAAAAAATATTTCAAATGGTGTTTTATTTTCATATGTGTTCGTAATGGTTCTATTTTTTAAGTACGCCGCGGCTCTAACTATTCCCGGCCAATATTTAATATTCAGCTTTGAATCATGTAATAAGCATCTAGCGGAATTCATGATTGTTCTATTGTAGCGCTCAGCTGTTCCATTTAACTCGTGAACATAAGGTGGGCATGGTTCTAGGACAATTCCCTTTTCCCTAATTAGATTGTACATGTTTTTCTTCATATATTCTTTTCCATTATCGCATCTTAATCTTTTTATCTTCTTACCAGTAAGATTTTCAATTTTGTTTATATAATGAAGGAAACAATTGTAAACTTCATCGTTTGATTTCAAAGTATAAATCAATGCGCATTTAATGTAGTCGTCTATAAATGTTAAGAAATATTTAGATCCATCAAACCCGGTATTTTTATCAAGTTCATTTAAATCGGTATGTGCTAATTCTAAAATCTCGTGTGCTCTACTACGGTTATTTTGAAAGGGTAAATTGTGCATTTTATTTTCGATACGTGTATCACATTCTAATTGTACTTGCTCAAAATTTCCTGGCATTCCCTCAATTAATTTTTTTAATTAATTAAGGTTTACATGCCCTAAAATTCTGTGAAATTTTTCCTTATTTGTCATTTTTCCTGCATTTTTAGCGTGACATTCTTGCCTTTCAATGCAACTACTTATTTTATATGTCGGGGTAGCGTTGTGGATAGGGTTGTGGGTGTTTGCTGGATCTTCATTGAAATTGGCCATCGTTACGGTATAACAAAAGTACGGTTTATTAACACAAGTATGGATAACACAGATTTGACAATCTACCACAACGATTAGGCGCTCGCGATATTAGTGACAATGGTCTCAGGTTCGATAACGAATCCGCGGTCAACGGGATGATAGATGAACGTTCTCACAAAATCTAAGCCTGAACAATTATTGATCGTAAAGGCGTTACTCTTTAGTCGATGAGATCGCGAGGGAGAATGAATTTCCGTATCGATGATGCCACAGAGGAAAACTATATGGGGTGTGCCTAAAGGCGCGAAATCCTCGGATTTGTCGAGAAAAGCCTTCGTTCTGAACATGTACTGCGGACACGCATCGACATCTGGCAATCATCTTACTCGAAGAATAGGGTCTTTGTGTCGTGCGCCACGGGACAGAAACTGTTGGAAAGTTTACTGCCGAGTGCCGCCACAAATATTTCTTTTAAGGAGAGCTGTGAAATTACTCCATACCTTTGTTAGACAAAGCGTTCATCTCTTGACCGCGGCTACGTTAGGCGACAGACTGTCGCCTCGAACCAAAGCTCGCTATCGCTAATCTCGAACAATTACAATCGGATTGAATAACTACAATTGTTTAATTACAGCTATCGTAGACTCTAGATTACAATGTTGCGGGATTATCCAAAATTCCAGAGGCTCCGGTGTTCTTTCATCTCCGACACGGCCATCCTGACTATCACACGTCCTCGTGTGTAGCTAAAAATATTGAGTTTTTCCAAAATTAGGCTCGACGTAATTGATATTATTTACCATTCCATTAAATGTCCCAATAAGTCAAGGGTCCATTTCAACAGTGAAACTTCGTTCGGAGGTGTGACAAGCAAGGAAATGAAAGAGGACTAAAATTAGTAGCGTTACGATTTGTGTTCAAAGTGTTAGTTGCATTCTGTGAGTTATCAGTCAGATCGTAATGACAGGACAGGATTCATTTTCGATTTCACACAGGGATGAATCTCAGTTTGTTGGATCATATTACTACGTTGGGTGTATTACAAAGGCGCGGGACATATTACGAAGGCGCGGGACATATTACGAGGGCGCGGGACATATTACGAAGGCGCGGGACATATTACGAGGGCGCGGGACATATTACGAGGGCACGGGACATTACGAGGGCGCGGGACATATTACGAGGGAGCGGGACATATTACGAGGGCGCGGGACATATTACGAGGGCACGGGACATTACGAGGGCGCGGGACATATTACGAGGGAGCGGGACATATTACGAGGGAGCGGGACATATTACGAGGGCGCGGGACATATTACGAAGGCGCAGGGCAACACACTGAACATATTACGAAGGCGCAGGGCACCGTAATGGGTGTATTAATACAATCACAACGAGATGTTAATGATTCTCTGAGATCCGTGTACTCACATCGTTACTATCACCGGCGTTGTCATCGGCGCCGACGTCCAACTCAGCAGGAACGCAGCTTTCTGGCATTTTTCTCAGTCTGTCGTGTCTGTCCTTATATGATCGTTTGCCGTCTAAGGTTTTTAAAGTACATCTACCTCCTTCCAAAATCTCTGCTATTATGAATGGACCCCTGAATTTCGGATCTAACTTCGTCTGGTTTCTTTCCTCGTTTTTGCGTAATACAAAATCACCAAGGTTAAACCTAACTATTTTAGCTTTATTTTTGTCGAACCTATCTTTATCGTATTTGCAGCTAGCGTCTATATTCTTTATCGCCTGCTGTCTTACATGGGAGATATCTACTTCTCTTTCTTCGATATTGTCGGGTAGGGATAAGCCGTAGGGTCTTGCTGTTTTACCGATTAGTGATTCTAATGGGCTCGACTTAGTCACGCGGTTGGCAGTGCAATTTAAAACCAGTTGTATTTCCCCGATCGCGTCTTGCCAAGACCGCCCGGTCGTTTCTATTGTTGTGAACATATTTTTTAGCGTACCCATAATACGCTCTACCTGTCCATTAGCCCTACTAGCACCGGTTGCTATTAAGTGGAGTTTAATATGTTTATCTTGACAAAAATTTTGAAATTCCTTGCCCGTAAAACATCTTCTTTGATCCGCTATTACCCGGCAGGGACTGCCGAATAAAAATATAGCCGACTTAAGTGCTTTAATGGTGTTAAGGGAATCTATTTTACGGGTATGGTGTAGGTATATGAATTTGGTAAAAGCGTCAACCAAAACAATGACGTACTACTCTTTCAAGTCATTCTTACCCGTCAACTTGCCCGTTATGTCCATGCGAACCGTATGCCCCAGGGTATGCTGATCTTAGGTATGGGATGTAGTTCGGCTTGTATTTTGCCCGAACTAGCCTTTGAAACTCGACAAGCATGACGGTTTTCAACGAATTTACGAACATATTTCGCCATTTCTTCGAACCAGTAATACTCGCACAATTTCTCAAGCGTTTTATCCCATCCCAAGTGCATAATTGATAACGGACATTATGACATTGGACATGGGAATTGTACATGGTTGATAACGGACCACCTAAAACCTCTTGGGACAATGGGCAAGCAGAGAGTTCTGCCTTTCCTTTGTATCTTACGGTACAGGGTGCCGGATCGTAGTTCGTAAGTATTCGCGATATCGTCCGCAAGCTCATCGTTTCGCAACTTACTGGCGATTTCTGTAATTTGGGGATCGCGACGTTGTTCCGTTAATAGCCAATCTTCGGAGATTTCGGCCAGATTGATTTCTCTCTCTGTAGCTTTGCTGATCGTACGGCGATCCAAGTCTACGGGGTTTCGCGAAAAGAAGTCTACGTGGGCCATTCGTTTACATTCCCGGTACATAATGTCAAAGGTAAAGGTTTGTAAGTAAGCCCACCACCTGTAAACCATATCATTTAAATGTACTTTATTGTTGGATGACTTCAAGGAATTGTAATCAGTGACGACAAGAAATTCTCGTCCGTGTAGATAATGAAGGAAATGTTTGACGGCGTTTACAATCGCTAACGTTTCTAGTTCATAGGAATGATATCTAGATTCCGCAGGGCTAGTCCTTTTACTGTAATATTCCACTACTCTATTTTTACCTTCAACCTTGTGCATTAAAATAGCCCCATATCCCTCAGAACTAGCGTCGGTATGTAGTTCTGTCGGGTAGTTGGAGTCGAATATCATTAACACCGGCGCTTCAGGCAGGACGGAGATTACCTTTTGCCTTATTTTTTCATGTCTATCCGCCCAAGCTATGCTTTTATTACCGGAAGTGTGTCACGTCCCGCGCTCCGCACGCGCCGTAACGAGAACAAGAAAACTATTCTATACAAAACGCGCGAATAAAGATTTGAATACACAAACGAACACACGGCGCCGCGAAACTAAAGGAAGGATTAACAAAGTGAGGGGCGACTAATAAATCCAATCAGTATAAAATAAAATAAAATAAATAAAACCAGCTAACGGATTGAACGAGTTACGAACCAAACAAATAAACCAGGAAATAAGAATAACTACGGAAAGGGAAATAATTGAAACGCCAGAAATACGAGTATATATAAATATATTTTAATCAATCAACTTGAAGAGTTACATATAAGTATAAACATATATGCTAGGCACGTAATAAATTAGTAAATATTAGAGTTAGCGCTTATAATACTATGCAATAAATACAATATTATCAATTTATGAAATATAAGTATATACAAAGTTAAAAACTAATACATACAATATTGTATTATTAAAGAAATAAAAGTTACATTGTCAGAAACATATATATATGTGTGCGCATTCTATTAAACAGATACATATTTGAAACTAGCCTACGTTCCGGTAAAGAATTATAAAATAAGAACTACATTACGAAACATGCATGTCTATATATATATATATATTATATTCTAAACTAAACTACTATTAATGTACGCTCGAATCGACAATCTAAGATACAGGCTACGCTCCGGTAAAGAGTTATAAAATAAGAACTACGCTACGAAACATGCATGTCTCTATACAAACATATAAAAATCTATATTCTAAACTACTATTAATCTATGTGCATTCTACAATCTAAAGTACATACTTAAAACTAGCCTACATGCCGGTAGAGCATTATAATATAAGAATTACATTATGAAACATGGATGTCTCTATACAAACTTATAAAAATCTATATTCTAAACTACTACTAATCTATGTGCATTCTACAATCTAAAATACATACTTAAAACTAGCCTAAATGCCGGTAGAGCATTATAATATAAGAATTACATTATGAAACATGCATGTCTCTATATAAACATATAAATAATTTATTTTTCTAAACTAAAACTACTATTAATAATCTACAAAAGAAATAGAACACACAACGCAACACTTGGGACTAAGCGACAACCTGTCGATAGCCCAAACGCTCAAAGTAATTAACACCGCAACGACCTGAGTAATTGCATACAGAAATTCTATCATCAAACACAAATATGTAAACACACACTAAACGCACAATACTCAACAAACTTACGCAAAACAACTCGATGGAGGAGGTCTTTGTTATGGGAGAGCAGCGGAGTTGCGCGTGTTGCCCGAGCAAACTTTAAAATGATAATGATGCTGCAGCCACCAGCCCTTCCACGCGCCGAAGAAACACCGGTAATTCCCACGGTACAGCACGTGGAAGTTTCTCGCGGAAAGGACTAGATCAGCGTGGAATGCTTCAAATCTCCTAGACGCTAGCTCAGCGGAAACACAGGACTGATAAAAAACTAAGTCGAAATATGAAATTTACATTTTGTCACGTACGATTCCAAGAAGCCCAAACTGCAACATCCCGATTCCCACGGAAGCGTACCCCCAGCGGACCACCACCCCGTGGGGGATGGCATTATAAATAAGCGATGCAACATAGCGCGGCGTTCTTTAATTCTTTATTCGTTCTTCAGTTCATTATTCGTTCATTAGTTTGCGATCGTTTGTTACTACGGCTCATTATTCTTTGCGTCTAGAAATTTGTATAAGTATTTTGCGTTTCGGGGTCTTTAGTTTTTCGATAAAGAGAAGAGAGTCGCGATTAAATAAAGTAAAATTTTAAGTCTTCATTACGATATCAATTCAGTTAGCAAGTCACTCAATTTGTATCGAAATAGTTTAATAAAGTAAAGGTTGATAGAAAACTATATTCGAGATTAAATAATAAACCCAACAACCTTCGACGATCACCGGGACAGCTGGAGTGATGGCACCAGATAGCACCTTTTCCTCAAGGTAAGCAAATTAAATTTAAAAAACTTTCTTCTTCTCTGGCAATCTCGTTGTCCTCGAGAATTGAATCAAAACCTCCTATCATCGATTTCATTTACGGTTTTAAAGATAGAAATATTGCTTAAATTTTAAACAAAGGAGTTGTCCGTTGTGTCGGCTTGTGCGAACGGTGTTTTCAGCTACTGAAACACCCACTGATCTTCGCATTCCTCCTCCCATTGTTGGTAAAATATTACCCATAAAGTAAATAAAGAAGAAAAAGGGGTAACTAAGGAAAAGGATTCTAAACATTTTCAAGCTGAAGAAACACAAGTTCAACGAGCTCGAAGAAATCAAAAGGGAGAAAATAGGGAATCACCAGTCGAAGATATATCTAAAAACTTGAATAAATACGCTAGCCATTGGATTATAATTGGATTAAAAATACTTTATTGGTTACTACATCTAATATTTGACGTAGGTAACATAGTAGGTAGTGCTGATCTTATGATTTCCCTAGGAAAATATAGATGGTATCACACTATACTATATACAAAATATTTTTGGGTTAATATGGCTGCCGCACTTTCAAAAATTTGTATCTTGAATGCTATTAGCAAGCAATTGGGTAATTGGATCAATGTCAGTAAACCTGCGTCTTGGCGCAAAATAAAAACTAAAATGAAGGAAAGGAACGAAATTCTCCCCGCACGAATTAGTTTCGGACATCTAGCCAAAGAACCTATTGGTGAAGTAGCAATCGAAGAGAACACGGAACCAACATGCGCAGAATATCACAAAGATCTGTTCAATAAAATTAACACTGTACGACGAATGGCAAGAGAAAATTTGATAAAGTCCAAACTAAGACCAACAATCGACGAATCAACCTTCAAGATTTTAAAACAGGAGACTCGATATATCTATTAAAAGAACCTAGTAAGGAAAATTCTCCCATCAATATATTAGACGACACAAAGTGCTAGAAATCTTGCAGAACAAAACGTCAAGATTGAAGTAAAAGGGATTCCGCGAACGGTGCACTTAAACAAGCTAAAACTAGCGCATAATCGAAATAAACAATGAATAAAGTGATTTCAGTGGGCAACGTAGTGCAGTAGTGTATATTGTAGTGCTGTTCGTCGATACAGATATCGAACACCTAAAAGGAAAGGAAAAATTATTATGTGTATTCTTATTATTGTTTGAATATAAAACGTGTTGATTCAACAAATAATTAAAAGAGTAAAAGTGAAAGTTACCTTGAGAACAAGTAATCAACAAATAAGGAAGTGTACATGCAAGTATAGGTTATGGATCGTTGTTCGTGGAACATAACGTATGACAGCAACCTAAAATAAGTGAATAAATTAGTCTCAATTGTCTCAGTGCAAAATGCAAGGTTACTAAGTGTTATAACTATATTGTGAATAAATCAAAAGGAAGTGTGACACTGTCCATCGAATAATACAGATAGCGGAAACCTAAAAGAAAAAAAAAGAAAATTATCAGGTGTACTCCAATTATTGTTTGAATATACAACGTGTTGATTCAATAAATAATTAAAAGAGTGGAAGTGAAAATTACCTTGTGAACAAGTGATCATAATACAAGAAGGTTTACGTGCAAAATAGGTTATGGCTCCCTGTTTGCGGAACACCATGTACAACAGCCAGCTGAAGAATAAATGAACAAATTAACTTCAACTGCCTTAATGCAAGTTACAACAGTACTAAATGTCATAACAATACTGTGGAAGCATGCCACTGTTCGTCGAACAACACAGATAGCGGAACCCTGAAAAGGAAAAGAAGTTTATTACGAGTGCTCCGATTACTGTTTGAATGTGAAACGTGTTAGTTCAACGAATAACTAAAACGGTGAAGGTGCAACTTACCTCGTGAACAATTAATCACCAGACAAGGAAGTGTACATGCATGAATTTTGCAGATTAACAAGAAGAAATAAAGTAGCTGATAAGTGTAGAAAGAGGTTAGAAAATAATTAAGATAGATTAATTGAAAGTAAAAGGATATTTTATTATGTATTAATCTACGTAGTATTGTTATATTATTATATCTAACATGTAGAAGCGGATTTTGTAATGCACAATAGCGGTCGCACACACAATGCCTTATACACATATTAAATTAAATAAACTAAACAGTACCTTTATGGCTACAGATATAAGACGATTGAAGACAACCGTAGTAAGTATTTAAGGCATATCGAACAATCAGATGATGTTGTGGGAATGCTCTAGGTAAGTGATGCAGCATCGAAAGAGTAGAACCTGAAGAATTACAGACAATGTTAATCTAACAAGTAGATTTTAATCACTAATAAGGGAACTAACTCATATCATACACAAAATAATAGCAGATAGCAAGTACATGCAATAATGAATTAATAGGAAAAATAAGAAAGGTTAATAAACACAGGAATAGGTTAGAAATTAATCAAGATAGACTAACTAAATATTAACAACATGACCGAACTCGGTGCAAAAGAATAAAGTTACGCTACACAAAATATCTGGTAACACAATACACAAAAAACATTAACTAAATTAAACAAGACTTATATAAATGCAAGTCGTGTATAATCAAAACAATGACTATTGAAATTCGGTAACAACACAATCCATGCTATCACATTTAAGTAACACACGGTATTGACACACACAATATCATAATACACAAAACAATATTACAGAAACACTACTAAATAAAAATTATAGCAATTAACAATTAATTAGCTATTTCAACAACACGCTACTGTTGACATTAAACCAACGATACACGCAAGCGACCATGTTGAAAAATTCGTCGCGCGTACCCCACACATACGCACCTCATCACAAATAATAGCCAATACATTGTAATACAGCATCATAATAGCAATGTTAGGTACTAATAAAAAAAAACAAGAAAAAAAAGGGGGAGAGAGTTAAGGAAAATATATATAATAAATAACAACTAACATAATCATAACATATTATATATATATTATATTATATACAGAGATACAGTATTCATACAAGGAACAGGTCCGAATGAAACATATATATATATAAAAAAAATATAATATATATATATATATATTAACTATTTTTGTATGTGTGTACAGAACTGATAGCGAATTCATCAACCATTCTCTGAACGACGGATGGAAGAACATGTAGGTGTTGTCCAGACGTTTCACGAGGAATCCAGAGAGCATTTCGAATCTCTGCAGAAAATCCTCCCATGCACGATCGTTTACAATAATCAGACTCATCTCGAAAGAAATTTTTTTTAGTTCAAGGAATAGCAATCCGCACCGTAGAACTGTAAAGCACCTGTACGCCACTCACGAAACCAAATACTTTTGCTATCCATCTGTAAACAAACAACATCTATAACTATACATATAATTTTCACTTATGTTTACCAATATATATACACGCATGTTGTAAAGTAGGCGATATTTATAACACTCACTTCCATTGATAATGCAAGTGACTCGTAAAATAAGTCGTCATATTTACCATTACACGCACATATATATATATATATATATATATATATATATATATTCAAAGACAAGCTATAATTGTAATATCTATTCCTATTGATAATGTATACTTATATATTTATAACGATAAAACAAATCTCATCTATATTACTTACCAATACGTATGCATATATGTATATAATTATAACCCAGGTAGCATTCATAATATTTATTTTCACTGATAACATGTACGTAAAACCTAAAATAAAACAAAAGTTTTAATAATAAAAAAAAAAGAGAGATAAATATATATATATAAATATAAAAATTTTCTTTTTTTCTATACATATATTAATAATAATAAAAGGTTATTCTTATTTCTGATAAACTCGAAAGTAAAACGACAAATTTTTTTTTTATTTATTTGTTGAAATTACAATCAATTCTCGCGTTGAGAATTTTCAGTAATTTTTCTGGCGTGGCGCAGTGACATGGCTATTTATTTACAATAAGTTAATACTATTATAGCTAGGTATAATTTATAAGGATTATAAGTAAGTGCATATGCTTAATTTGGATAATTAAGTGAATCTGACGTTTAGATCTAGCGGGTAGTGCCTCTTCAGCCTGCGAGTCTGGTCTGTCGTATGGAGTAGTCCAGTGATTAGGGGGTTTTGGTGTTTGTTGATTCTTTTGCTGTATCTGTTGCTATATTTTGCTATTTCCTCTTTGACGGTGGGTATCTTGAGGTCGCGGTGTATTGTTTCATTGGTTACATACCAAGGTGCGTCAATTAGGGATCTTAGCGTTTTCGATTGAAAGCGTTGGAGTATTTCAATGTTGGAGTTACTTGCTGTTCCCCATAGTTGGATTCCGTAGGTCCAGACAGGTTTTATTACGGTCTTGTAGAGGGTAATTTTATTCTGTATATTTAGTTTGGAGCGTCGGCCCGTGAGCCAATAGAGTTTTTTTAGTTTGTCCTTTAGTTGCTTCCTTTTATCTGAGATGTGTGTCTTCCACGTTAGTCTCCTGTCCAGGGTCATGCCCAGGTATCGGACTGTGTCCCTGCTAGGAACTGTTGCATTGTTGATGGTGACCTGGGGGCAGGTTTGTTTTCGGAGCGTGAAGGTTACATGTGTGGATTTCTTTTCGTTGACTTTGAAGCCCCATTTGTGAAACCACTTTTCCATGGAGTCGAGACTTCGCTGGAGAGTGGATGAGGCTATTACCGGGTCAGCGTGGGAAGCTAATAGCGCTGTGTCGTCTGCAAATGTCGCTATTGTTATGTCATTTGATATAGGTAGGTCGGCAGTGTAGATGGAGTACAGTAGGGGTCCGAGGACACTACCTTGGGGTATGCCGGCTTCTATTGGGAATGTTGCGGAAGTGGCGTCTAGGTATTTAACCATGAATTGCCTATTGGTTAGGTAAGATTTTAGGATGGAGTAGTAGGGGTGGGGTAGGATCTTTTTAAGTTTGTATAGTAGCCCTTCATGCCATACTTTATCGAATGCCTGTTGGATGTCTAGGAAGACCGCTGAGCAATATTTTTTCTTTTCGAGTGTTTGGCTGATCGTATGAGTTAGGCGGTGGATTTGCTCTACTGTAGAATGATGTTTTCGGAAGCCGAATTGGTGATCTGGGAGTGTTTTCAAGTTCTCTAGGATTGGAAGGAGTCGGTTCGTGAGCATCTTCTCGAATAGTTTGGACAGGGTAGGTAAAAGACTGATTGGGCGATAGGAGCAGGTTTCGTATATCGGTTTACCGGGTTTGGGGATGAGGGTAATCAATGAGATTTTCCAAGCCTTAGGATAGTGTTCCAGGCGAAGGATAGCATTAAAAATCGATGTGATGAGTGCTATCCCTTTTGTGGGAAGTTCCTTGATTGCTCTATTGCCTATTAGGTCGTGTCCTGCTGCTTTCTTGGGGTTTAGGCGACTGATTGTTTCTAGAGTCTCAGCAGAGGAGAAGGGTTCGATAGGAGGGGACATTTGGAAGGGGGTGTGCAGGTATTCAGTAACGTCCGCGGCGGTTTGGGGGAATGGGGTTTGAATACTTTTGACAAGTGATTTGCAAACAGGTCGGCTTTTTCTATGGGGCTTCGCGCCCATCCACCTTGCGGACGGCGGATAGGTGGGATTATTTGTGGGGGGCGTGTGAGTTTCCTGGAGGCCTTCCATAGTGAGTAGTTGGCGTCGGCTGTGGGGGATAAGCTGGCGAGGTATTTTTGGAAACAGTCGTTTTTATAATTTTTTATGGTTTTGGATAGCTTTCTAGTTGCGTTGTTTAGTTTGCGTTTGTCCTCCGGTGTTCTATGGGTCTGCCATACTCTTCTTAGTCTTCGTTTTTCTGCTATTTTTTTTAGTATGTAATGGGGATATTCTTGTTTGCTGTTAGATGGCTTTGTCGGTGTGGAGAGGCGGATTGCGTTTATTATGCTCGTGTTTAAGTATTCCGTGGCTGCTTCGATATCTTCCTTTGTTTTTAATGGGGTGAAGGCTGAGGTTGAGTGTGTAAAGACTTCTCTGAAGAGCTGCCAGTTGGTGTGTTGGTTGTGAATGGTGCCATTAGGTGTATTCTCGATGATTGTTGAACTGACTGTTGCTATCACGGGAGAATGATCAGAGGAGAGATCAGCCGAGGAGTTGATCTGGACGTGTCTTGATGGGATATTTTTTGTTATGAAGAAGTCGAGAAGGTCGGGTATTTTGTTGGTGTCAGTGGGCCAGTATGTGGGTTCGTATGTGGTGAGGTAGTTGAGGTTGTTGTTTGTTATGCTGTTTAAGAGGTTTTTGCCTCTTGCTGTAACCAGTCTGCTGCCCCATTGGATGTGCTTGGCGTTATAGTCTCCTCCAACTATGAATCTGTTGCCCAGGGTGTCCAGGAAGTTATCAAAGTCTTCTTTGGCGATGGAGTGTCTGGGAGGGCAGTATACTGCTGAGGTGGTGATTGAGCCATGACAGTCTTCTATTGCCACGTTTGTTGCTTGGAGGTGGTCTTTCTGGAATGATGAGAGTTCGTAGTGCTTAATACTTGCTTTGATTATTATTCCGGTGCCACCGTGGGCCTTTCCGCTGGGGTGTTGGGTATGGTAGAATTTGTAACCATTTATTTTCAGGTAGCTCTTGTCGGTGAAGTGGGTTTCCGACACGAGCATTACGTCGATTTGCTGGTGTTTTAAGAAGAGTTCTAGTTCAAGTTTGTGTTGCGCTAGACCGTTGGCGTTCCAGAGTGCTATGCGCCTTGATTTTATTTTGAGTCGGGGCGTGCTAATTTTTCCACGATGAGTGTTAGTAGCGATAGCAAGTGATTTATTTGCTCAGATTGTTTCTCTATTAGCTTTTCAAGCCTTGAGGAGTTGTCTGTGTTTGGTGGGTTGGGGTCACTGTTTTGGGGAAGGTTCCTTTGGCTGTTCGGGTTGTTTTGGATGCCTTGTACTGCTTGGGCAAAGGAGGTTGAGGTGGAGATGAATTTGGTAGGACTGTGCGTTTGGTTGCTTGAGGGGGTTGGGGTAGTCGTGAATTTCGGCGGGCTGGGTGTTTGGTTGGATACCTCTTTTGCTCTGGGCTTAGGGTACCTGTTCGTGTATAGTGTTTTATATGCTGGGCAGCCTTTGTAGTTGGCAGGGTGGTCCCCTTGGCAGTGGATGCATTTCGCTGGGGTTTCCGGTGATTTGGCGCACTGGTCAGTGGAGTGAGAGCCTGCGCATTTAACGCAGCGGAAAGTATGGTTGCAGTATTTCTGCGTATGACCGTACCTTTGGCACCTTTTGCACTGCACTATTTCTTTTTTCACGAGCGGTGGTTCGATCTTTACTATCGCGTTCATTAGGCGACTGATGTTATATATTTCCTTATTGTTCGGTTTTTGTTTAATGTCTAGGAAGAATAAGGATAACGGGTCTTTCGAGACTCTATGCCTTATATTACTTACGTTGACGACTTCGTGGCCGAGTTTTGAGAGTTCGTATTTTAGTTCGTCTATATCTGCTGAGTGGTGTATGTTTCGTAGGACCACCCGGAAAGGCCTTTCCTGTTTAAGTTGGTAGGTGTGGAAGTTGGCGTTCAGGGTCCTGAGTGTCTTGGTGAGTTTTCTGTAAGCTTCTGGGTTCGTCGGTAGTATTTTCACCTTGTTGTTGCTTATCTTAAGGTTATATTCCTCCTTGCTGGTATCTCTCTCTAGGGACTTGGTCATTGTCTGTATGTCAATGACGTCGTCCACAAAAATTGGTGGGGGAGGGGGGATTCTCTGTGAGTGTTGGTTTGATGGCGGTTCTACGATTTCCATGGCGTCGTTTGAGGATTCCAATACGGCGAACCTGTTGTGTGTGTTTATTTGCGTTGCTGGTTCTATTTTCCTCTTCTTTGTAGTGTTAGCGTCGTTAGTGCGGAAAGTTCTGCTACACTTCTGCCACGGGGGGGGGGTAGCTCGGGGTAGCTGCGAGTCTGCTCCGGAGAGCCTGGTCGCGGTTGCTGGGCCATCATCGAGCTAGTTAATTCGGAAAGAACAACTAGTCGTGAGGCTAGTATTCGTGTTGGGGTTAGGTGCGTGGGATTTTCTTCTCCCTAGGGGGTAAGGGGCACTTAGCTGTGTTCTCTTTCGACGTTTGGGCGACACGTGTTGTTTTCGAACTACGCTGGGCACTAGAGACACGTCTGCACGCTTCGGCACTCCACAGCGAACTGAAACGACAAATGACAACATTATACCATGATATACTGACACAAAGACGCAACACACAGAAGAAACTAATAGAGAATGCTTTAAGCTTGGCAAACTTACCGCCCGACGAATTTGCATACACCATAACCAAAACCCAGGACACATGGCTCTGATCGCAGGAGAAGCGGTCCATATAGTCAAATGCATTCCGGTACAAGTAAAAGTACGACATACAACAAAATGCTACTCGGAGCTACCCGTTTGGCAAGGGAATCGCACCACACAAACTCCGCCCGGACGTACGCCAAACGTGGCAATATTCAGCACCATCGTCGTTGGCCACGAGCGGAATATACACCCAAAAGGACCTCGACGCACTTCGGGACCACGTCATGTTCCCGGCAGAAAAATCTGCAGTTTTGAACACATTGGCCAGAGGAGCAACAGGAAAAACAATCGTCCCTGGAACAGTAAACATTCTGGGAATAATGGACGAAAACACATTAACGACAATAGCAAAAAATACCGTATCAAGCTTATGGAATGGTTTTATGGAATTTGGAACTGTCAGTGCAGCAATATTTGGAATACTTAAATTTAATTAATATTTAAATTAATTAAATTTAAATTAATATTTAATTAAATTAATATTTAAATTAATCAAGACGATAATAGATATAGCCATACACGGATACCAGTTACGTGAAACTTACGGATGTGGAATCGCCCTATTAGGAGCAATATGCGGCTCAATTACCCACCTGCTACTATACCTCAAAGGAAAACGAAATATCGATGATCAAACGGCACAACCTAGAGGAATATCGATAACACCAGTAGTCACTCAACAACCAACGCCATCTACATCCGCCTTGAGCGAACTCAGAGACACCATCAGTCAAATTTCCTTTGGAAATTTGAACTCCAAGGGCGGGGGTGTCACGTCCCGCGCTCCGCACGCGCCGTAACGAGAACAAGAAAACTATTCTATACAAAACGCGCGAATAAAGATTTGAATACACAAACGAACACACGGCGCCGCGAAACTAAAGGAAGGATTAACAAAGTGAGGGGCGACTAATAAATCCAATCAGTATAAAATAAAATAAAATAAATAAAACCAGCTAACGGATTGAACGAGTTACGAACCAAACAAATAAACCAGGAAATAGGAATAACTACGGAAAGGGAAATAATTGAAACGCCAGAAATACGAGTATATATAAATATATTTTAATCAATCAACTTGAAGAGTTACATATAAGTATAAACATATATGCTAGGCACGTAATAAATTAGTAAATATTAGAGTTAGCGCTTATAATACTATGCAATAAATACAATATTATCAATTTATGAAATATAAGTATATACAAAGTTAAAAACTAATACATACAATATTGTATTATTAAAGAAATAAAAGTTACATTGTCAGAAACATATATATATGTGTGCGCATTCTATTAAACTGATACATATTTGAAACTAGCCTACGTTCCGGTAAAGAATTATAAAATAAGAACTACATTACGAAACATGCATGTCTATATATATATATATATTATATTCTAAACTAAACTACTATTAATGTACGCTCGAATCGACAATCTAAGATACAGGCTACGCTCCGGTAAAGAGTTATAAAATAAGAACTACGCTACGAAACATGCATGTCTCTATACAAACATATAAAAATCTATATTCTAAACTACTACTAATCTATGTGCATTCTACAATCTAAAGTACATACTTAAAACTAGCCTACATGCCGGTAGAGCATTATAATATAAGAATTACATTATGAAACATGGATGTCTCTATACAAACTTATAAAAATCTATATTCTAAACTACTACTAATCTATGTACATTCTACAATCTAAAATACATACTTAAAACTAGCCTAAATGCCGATAGAGCATTATAATATAAGAATTACATTATGAAACATGCATGTCTCTATATAAACATATAAATAATTTATTTTTCTAAACTAAAACTACTATTAATAATCTACAAAAGAAATAGAACACACAACGCAACACTTGGGACTAAGCGACAACCTGTCGATAGCCCAAACGCTCAAAATAATTAACACCGCAACGACTTGAGGAATTACATACAGAAATTCTATCATCAAACACAAATATGTAAACACACATTAAACGCACAATAATCTAGAAACAAAACCTTCAATACTATGTTGTCACAATACAAGATATATATGTATATATGAAATCAAATGATTGACACATAACCTCAAATACACAACACTATATCACTAAAGAATCTGAATGAAAATCACTTTGCCAGAAATATATACATATATACGCGTGCGGGTGTGTGTTCTATCTTATTAAAAGAAATTAATATAAAATAAATAATTAACATTTCATTTCGTATGAACACTATATGGGCAAGAGAAATATGCATATAAATACGTATATATATATATGTATGTGTGAGTGCATATGTTTTATATTATCGAATACTCTATAAAATAAACTACTCGAAACAATAAATAATGCAATCGAAGAATTACAAAACATTGTAACAAGTGACACACAACATAAACATATATATATATATACGTATATTCACACGAGTTATACTATTTAATAATATTAATAAATAAATGTTCTAATTGCGGTAGAATAAGGAAAACGAGCGACAGACGAAAATTACTTCGATATCAAACAAAACTAAAGACCCGTCACTAAAAACTTTACTGATAACATTTATGAGCGGCCATGTTGGATTTACACGCGTCATGGCGACAGGAATGTTAGGGATTAATGGAAGTCAGGCGCGAGAAACAAATCATGAAAACACATTGTTAACACTTTTCTTTAATAAATTTTATGGGAAACTACAAATGTAAAAATATATATATATATATTTAAATAAAAGGGGGGAAATATAAAATTAAAAAATTAACAAATGTAAAATAGATAACCTAACACTATCAGACTAAAAAAAAAAAAATATATATATATATATATATATACACATATTGAACACAAAATTAATAATAATAAGGAACATCAAAACAGCGAACCAACAAAATTGAAGCAGCTACAATAAATCAAAATCGAAGCAAGGAGCTCCGGGATAAAGTTCGCTGAACTCACACATACACCAATAGCGCACAACAGGGGAAATTCCCTTTCTCCCAGAAGCATGGTGACGAAGATGCGCCTCCAAAACCTCTTCGGGAATTTCATTCGCAAAACGAACTTTCACGCAACGCTCGGTATCGACGATTTCAACCAGAGGGGGTTCCCTCTCCAATATGACGGTCTCCGCATCGAAGAAATTCTCGTCGAAAGTAACCAAATCGTCAAAACCGAATTTCGACACAGCCTCGGCACCAATGTAAAACAGTTCCTCCAAACTCCCCGACACTCGTGGTCCATCACAAGGCCGCATACGCTTGATGGGTTCCCCCGAGTCGCCCATGGGCTCTTCGGAATCCCTCTTTCGCTTGGGCTGAAAACAACACGGTATATTTTAAATAAAACGAAACAGGACGAGTCAAGCAGACTAAAAACAAGACTAAATACGTACCAGGGAAGTCTGGAAAGGAACCTCTGATAGAAACGACTCAGCAAACATGGTTCGAACGTCGATCACCGAAGCCTAAGGAAAATAGCAAAAAAAAAGGGAAAAACAATCAAAATCACAAAACAATTTTAATATGCAAACATCCAAACTTACGAAAAATAACTCAACGAAGGAGGTCCTTGTTGTGGGAGAGCAGCGGAGTTGCGCGTGTTGCCCGAGCAAACATTGAAATGATAATGATGCTGCAGCCACTAGCCCTTCCACGCGCCGAAGAAACACCGGTAATTCCCACGGTACAGCACGTGGAAGTTTCTCGCGGAACGCACTAGATCAGCGTGGAATGCTTCAAATCTCCTAGACGCTAGCTCAGCGGAAACACAGGACTGATAAAAAACTAAGTCGCAATATGGAATTTACATTTTGTCACGTACGATTCCAAGAAGCCCAAACTGCAACATCCCGATTCCCACGGAAGCGTACCCCCAGCGGACCACCACCCCGTGGGGGATGGCATTATAAATAAGCGATGCAACATAGCGC
>NW_022883429.1:0-29858 GCF_011952255.1 Bombus vosnesenskii | reverse complement strand
ATAAATATGTCGGAGATGAAAGGACATCGGAGCCTTTCTTTTGGAATGTTTGGGAAGGTCCCCAATACTTTAGCTTAGACTTTTTATTATAGCTGTACTTAAATAACGAAACTTGGAAGTAGTTGTTTATGATTTAATCCTATTATGTTTGGCCGAGATTTATGACAGTAGGCTTGGGCTCGAAGTGACACGACTGATCGCTAAACGTAGCCACGGTCACGGGATGGACGTCTTTACCTAGCAGAGGTATGGAGTAGTCGTATAGCTCTCCTTAAAAATATAGTTGTAGCGGCACACGTGTTCAAAGACAAATCAAGGCACGTGTGGTTTTGCCTTGGAGTATCAATATCGTAGGACACACACATATTGTATTAATAATCAAACTCCGGGCAGAAACAATGTCGCCGCTACGCGGAACCGTCTGACAAAGGCGATTAGAAATTTATCGGTACCCCCTCGATCAATATAATATAAACGAACGCGATCGTAAGGAGAGCAGAGTTTCATCAGTCACATTTACGTGCGATCTCATCAGCCAGTTACTCACCGTCTTTACGATCAGTGAATACTTGACGTTTTTAACAAAGAATCCGACTTAGACTTTGGAAGAAAGCGCATTTGCAATCCCGTTGACCGTGGATTCGTTATTGAACCTAAGATCATTATCATTAGCACGTCGAGTATCTAATCACCACGGTTACTTGTCAAATTCAGTAACAATCATATTTGTATGAGTAAATATCTTCTCTATTGTATGACAACAATGAAGATTCGTTACACGCCCCTAACCCTAATGAGAACTCGACATATATATACCATGTATGTGAATTTGTTTGTAGACGTTTGGAATGCGTGTAGATTTCTTTTGCAAACAATCGTTACCTGTAAACGTGCAGATTATTCATGTAGATCGATCGATGCATTGGCGACAGCATTTTTCATCGCATTTAACATCGTAACATTTAATTTTTGCAAAATATTATATTGCATCTGCGCACTTTTTTCTGACGATGTTATCTAAATCATTGACGTCGTTGAAATTTTGTAGAGTCCTCTGCACTTTTGTTGGACTCTGTTCATAAGCTTCCAAACCGCGTACCATACTTCCCAGTAGGCACTGATCTATCTACTATAATAGTACAGGCTTATCGGAACATAAAATCTAAATATGTCAAATTCTGATAATAGAAATGCACGAGAAACTTTCTATCGTAGAGTTAGTTCTCGATATGAATGGCGATGAGTTTAACGTGCAACGATTGCTTTAACTGACTTTCTTATACACAGTCGAAATGTATGTATCGTCGTATGTGGAAATCCATTATTGTTGTAGAAAAATCACAATCTGTTTCTACAGCAACGAGTGGTAATATACCGGGCTGAATAAGAGCGAGTCCGTTGCATTCGAATAACAAATATCCGATAGCGTGGAATCACCTCGCGAGCGACGAGAACGTGGGAATAACACGAAGCAAACAAAAGCCAACAGTACGCGCCAGGTGTCATTGATTTCAAGAAAACCTTTGCAAAACTGCTCTTTATGCAATTGAAAAAAGAGTTGTAAAAGAAGTCGTAGAATTATCGGGAGGTTAGCGATAAAATTATATTGGCTCATCCCAGAAGTATCGCAGTTACTCTGAGAGTTAAGTTGAAAACAATCGGAATTGTTACTATCAGAGTTTGAAGAAATTGGAATAGAAAAGTTAATAGGGAAAGATGCCGAATTATGGAAGATACAAAAAAGTTTATTAATTAGTAATTGAATTGTATTAATTAGTAATTAAATAGTATTAAGTAATTGATCGATCGTCAAGATGCTATCGTTTATTTTCATCGAGTATACGAAAACCAACGATTATATTGTTTATGGCTTATAGGCAGACCTAATGCAAAAGAGCCAAGTTATGCTACAAGATCTCAATAAGCCAAATTCTCGTTACGCTTTACTTGATGGACTTCAATTCCTTAAACAACACTTGTGCACCAGGTCACGCCATTAAATTGTAATTTCTCATTAAATAGTAAATTTGAGTAAATATTATATTTTGTGGCTGTATGGAGAAAGGATCGACGTTCACTTTCTTTTTTAAATTATACCGCGTGAGTGAGGATACGCGGGAAGTACAACAGGATTTGACTCAGCACAGTAAAATACGAGAAAAGAAATTCATATAAATATATGATACGATCTCATTTTCGAGTAACGTCGTGTTTTTGACGGTGACATATGATTTCATGTTAGATTTGACTAGAATGAAGTAACGTTTTAGCTTTGAATAACGACGGTCGTATTGTAGAGTTTTCTCAATTAATTCTTTTGAGTGAGAATTTCATTTTGTTACGTCGCGTAACACTCTACCTAGCCGAGGCCACACACCGCGGGCAATATGGCAACCAGATGTCTTCGGATACTCGCAGCGTATCCTCCATAGTTTCAAGTACCTTCCATAAATCTCATAGATTTCCTAGAAAAGGTCCTTCAAACCAAACAAACGTCTGTTTCCGAAGAATTTCCAAAGACTATTGTCTACCACGGCTTAACTAGGGAAAGTTAGTTTTTCTCACGTACGCTGCAACTTTCCTCCCACTAACCACTTTCTCTCGAGAGCGGTTGAGACCCTTCGTTTAACCAATTAACAACGAAGCCTATTTCCCTCACTCTCTTAACTAACATCGGCACCAACAAATCCGATGGTTCCGTGCGCTAGACACACCCATCCTTAGCTTTCCTCCGACACAGTATCGTCTCCCAAGACAGTACTGATTTTACATCCTTCGAACGGTCAACATCCTTCCACCGGGTATACACACCCGCAGATCAGTCACTCACTCATCTCGTACATACGCACCAGCGTAACTGCCTTCGTTATAAGTTGTTGGAATAAACGGTGAAATATAACTTACTCTACTGTGTCATATTCATTCAACCACCTCTGTTATCATAACCGAAACAGGGGAACGACTACTTCGCGGCGTCGATTCACCGAATCGTAGCGAGAATTTACGCCTCTCGCTGACGCGTTTTCCTCGCGACCGCGTCTCTCCGCGAACGGTCGTAACACATTTTAATCGAGTTTCCTGAAGACTAATTTTTTTTCAACTGACCGTTGAGTTGAAGAACCTTCAGAATGAATGGAATTTCATTCATTAAAGGTACTTAGATAATGCAGGTCAAATTATCGTCGTACTTTTGTTCTAAAAAAAGTATGACAAGAACGCAGAATCTAATTAATTAAATGTTTCTTGGGACAACCGATCAAACTCTTTCTACTTAAAAGTTTAGTTCAGAGGAAATCTACTGCAAAATATTAATCGATCCTCGTGATAATTCATTGAGAATGTTAAGTCTACATTTTCTAATCTTGATTAATCTTGATTAATCTTGATCGATTAATCCAGAGGTGGTTAAAGGTTTTCATCGGATTAATATTTAATTTGTTATCAAAGAGCTACGAAATATTTGTTAACATGGAAAATGATTTTTGTGAGAGCGTTTTTTCGAAGATGTAATATAGCTATTAGAAAATTTTTTCTCAACCAACAAATAATAACTTTAATATAGAACCATAATTCAGAAGTAAGTTAAGACAATTAATAATACGACAGAAAGACTAGCCGAGTTAGCGAATTGATAATTAGGCTGTGAGAATGAAAAATAATAATGTGCCGAAAATTACCTTGAGACTATCGGACATGGCAGAACGACTTATGTTGAAATAAAACTAGTACCATTTTTTTCGAATTTGTCTTTTAGTGCATATTATTTGCCTCATGAAACTCATCCAGACGTATTTATAATATATATAGGAATCTTTTTTTTTTGAATTGAAACCAATTATATATATTTTTTTTATCATATCTTCTATTATCTCCTTCATCAATCAAGATGCATGTCAGTATCCACGTATGTGCACATGTATCTATAATATCTCATGCATATTATGTCCTGAGAATGTACTATGCATGTATGTACGAGTACAGATTTCAGACAGACTAAGGATTTCACAAAAATTGTAGTTATTACTATACTGTAGAGATTTATGCATTTGCAGGAAATATAAGAATGCATAGTATTCACATGATATGCAAAAATACATAAAACATCTAAAACAAATCGCTCATTATAATTATTTGGTGGGTGGGAAAAAGTTTCTATACAAAACACATCTTTTTTCCAGCTACATCCATAAACATATAAAATTACATAAGAATACACAAACTAGCCGACACTTACAGTTGGATAGCAATTTACACAGTTCAGGTCGATTTTTCGTAATCGAATATTTCATTGGAATATTGCTACTTATAAATAATTTCATATAGAATATTTCGTTATTTTAAAACAATTTATACAATTTATAACAATAAATCGACATGTGCAAATCTAATAAATTTCGAACGAACGATGGCCAAAACAATATATAGTTTCCACATTTTCTTACAGGTTGTGAAGATGTTTATCATCGTAGTTGTGATATTCGCCATCTGTTGGCTACCTTATCAAGGGTTTTTTTTTTTCCTTTATCACCACAAGCATTTGGCGGAAAATAGCAACATCCCACACGTTTATTTAAGTTTCTATTGGCTCGCCATGTCAAATGCCATGGTAAATCCTATCATATACTACTGGATGAACAATAGGTGAGTTTTATATCTGGATAATATCTTGTGCCTAAAAAAGGTACATTCTTAAGATGGTAAAGAAGATGAAAGCGAGGAAGTAAAAATGTTTCGTTAGTATGGTGTTATACAGTATCGAAAATCGATATTCCATCGAAACATTGTTGAAACCGCCAAATGCATTGTTTGAGATGATGAGAGAGAATTAGGTAATTAAAAGTCAAAAGATGAATATTACAGCAGACATTAAATGCGTCTACAGTTGATGTGAAATGTATTCGTACGCCGACTAGTTTCAAACAATTCTCCTTAAAAAATCAGTTTAGTAAATAATTTTTATAAAACAATAGTATTCGCGCAAAACTTTTAGAATAGACACTATGCAGGAGATCGAATGTACTTGGAAGCATAACAGAAATCGTTCATGAATCGAATTGATTCACAGAGTTTACGAAAGAATCTATAACGCATGCACCACTCTTTAATAATAATTAATTATAACAGAGTATTTAAGAACGTTATGGACGCTAGCAATGCATAAAATTCCATTCAGTAAAAATTACCAATAAAGAACGTCATAAAAATGTGCAAAAACTTCAGCGCAGGAAAAGATTTACCTAGATTTGCATTATTAATGTAAAAGTTTACTTTTTTGAGAACTGCACCTAATAGATCCACCGCATGTATAATTCATAGGTATGGAATAAGGAAGACCGCAAAATATGATTCCGCAAATGAACATTCACAGAATATTCATTAACTTGGATAGACTATTTATCATTCGAATGATAAAGTAAACTCTGAAGATGCCATAGAAATTAGAGATCAACTTAAAAGTAACTTGGACATTAATCCATGTAACATCTGTGCAGCTTTTTACAAAATCAAAGATATCATAATATGATGTACTTATACAAAATATTTTGAAAATAAAGCAAACAACAACAAAAATTTGGAATTTGCGCAAATAACAAATAACCAATGGAGTGCTGGCATAGAATCCTTTTTTATAGTAAATACATCTTTATAATACAAATATGTTTTTGCAAAGTATCAAGCCACTACTCCTACTACAAGGATAGTTACAGAAGCCAGAAACGCAATTTACAGTTTAAGCTCCACTTTTTTTGTTCTACTTAATTGACACTTATGATAAAAATCAAGGGTATTCTGTACAATGGCATACATGTTTGTGATTTCTTTTCACAATTTTTGGCTACGAACTTGATCCTTAAAAAATTCGGAGAATTTTTGTAACCTGATTTTATTTTGTAATTGTCCAGTGAGCATGTTTATATCTTTAGAGTATTAGTGTCTTGTTACGATTCTTAATACGTAACTTTTTAATGCGTAAAATATTCGACGGAATTCACTGATTAATTTTTTAAAAACAACTACGTACGTATATATGAATCACGTAGATTGTAAATTGATATCTTTTGATTTTCTTACAGGTTTCGGCTCTATTTCCAACTAATAATATGCAAACGTACAAACTACGACGATTCTCCAATGCATGACTTTGTAAAGCGAACAGATGTGATAACTTATAACTCAAGTAAGCAATTATTGGATTATATTATATTTTACACATAGTTGATTGCTTAAGATATCTGAGGGATATTTTGGTTAATTTTTAAATATCGACAAGTAATAAATACGATCTCAAATGCAATATTTCAAACTTTTCATTCTCGTGATTTTGGCATTCGTTAGATTATGACTTTTGTTAGGAGACTTTCGCGCATTTGTTACAAGGTTGCGATAAATTTTTTACTATCGAACTATTTATTTTATTATCGAACATGTCATTTAATGCATCATTACATTTTTATTTTGCGTATTTAGGAAGTTATTAGTTGATAATTTACAACGAACAATAAAATTTGCGTTTAATACTACAAGTATAAATTTGATTAATTAAACATAAATTTACTAATTTATTCTCAGGTCGTCTTAAATCCACTTCGATACGTTGGAAGCATAACATGGCAAAGACACAGATGCAAAATATACGAATGCGATCTATATGTATAAACGATCACAAACAAGACACAACTACCGTCTGATAAATAATATGTGAATAACATAATAAACAAATTTTGTTTGTGAATAGTAAAATCTTGTGATGATTGTAAGTATCGTAATAAATGTTAACTTATTATAACTCTGTCCTTGTTCTTGTACCTATCTAATACTATACAACGTAATACATTATAACGTAATTCTAAACAATGTAATACTATATAACGTAATACATTATAACGTAATTCTAAATAACGCAATACTATATAACGTAATACATTATAACGTAATACTACATAACCTAAATATTAGGTTGGCAACTAAGTGATTGGAGATTTTGTCATTACCACCTAATGTATATAGTATATATTATATAGTATTATATATATCGTGTATTAAATTTATTCGAAAGTATTCGAATAGTTTATTGGACAAAGTGATAGATCCAAACTGTGCGTAGTTCATGACCGTGATTCGGCCGTCTGACGGTCACGTTCCACTGTTGCAGAGTTTTTCAGAGTTGGTCGGGGCTGTGTACGATATTTTGTGTAACTGGAAATTTAACGCAAAAGTACGTTGATCGCACATTGTGGCAAATACAGCGCGAACGGTAATTCTAATTATCTCATATCTAGTTATAGGTTATCGTATCGGCTTGTTCTCCTTTGTATAAATTGCCCTGCGAGCATGGATGGACGATGCATCTGGAGAAATGAACTGTGACGAATAACAACGAGCAGCAAGAGGATTAACAAGAGGAAGAAGGAAAAGAGCGTATAATCGTTGATAATGAGAAAATGTATTATCTGGTTGGTTGCGTACGAGCGTGGGAGAAAAAGTGTGAAACGAGGGAAAGACAGGGAGAAGTATCTTGTAAATGTGTAAATAAGAAGCGCAAAAAAGATCGTTTGGAAATGTGAAACGTTTTGCGTAAAACAAGTAATGATAAGAGCGTAAAAATATAGGGTGAAAAGACGAGGTGTATAATAAAGATGCGTAAATAAAAATAAACGCGTTGTTAACTTGGGTGTATGAAAGGTGGAGCAGGAAAGGTAATAGCGATGTTGATTCAGCATGGAAATTTGTCAAAACATGGGTTAGTTTTGTTAGAAAATTGTAAAATATGTAAAAAGATTGTAGACGTTAGATGCGCGAAAGTTGAAAGAAGTAAGAAAAGAAGGAAAAGAGAGTATAAAATGATAATAGGTAATACGTAAGGCAATATAATTTTCTGGATGGCAAAAGAATGGATTTGTTTGGATTCTAGGAGACTAAAGAATAAATTAAGATACATTTAGGAGATACGCGCGCGTTGTTTATTCGACTATTGATTATAAATTGTGAAAGTAGGCTTTAAAAAAATAAATGACAGATAGAATAGGTTTTAAAGGTTAAGAATATGGTTGCGATAAGAAAGGTGTAATTGTAAAATGTATGGGTAATGGAATAAAATACCATTACGAAAGGTAGTAATTATATCTGGAAATATATTAACAAGGAAGAACACGAAAGTTATTAGAAATAAAATGGAACGGTATTATTAAATGTAGTGATTATATAGAATTATAGGAAATAGGGTGGTAATTACATCCTCGGTGTGAGTTTCGGTGAGAATTATAGTGCTTTACGGAGTCGGATAGGAAAGAAGAACGTTGGAAGAAGGTTTAGCGGAAGGGAATAGAGAGAAAGGAAATTGTTGAAAGGCGTAATGTTGTTCGAGAAAGGAAAGTTGGCACAGAAAGAAGAGAGAAATTTATAGGATTTGGTAAATTTAATAAGTGGTAAATGGGTGGCGAATGGAAGAAAGGGTAGAGAATAATAGGATGTAACTAAAATATTTTTATGATGAAAAGATAGAAGATAAAAGAGCGGTAATTGTGGAAAACATGAATTAAACATTAATATAGGTTTAAGCAAGTAATACGTAAAGAGACCGGTTAGTTCCGCGGTAAGGTGTCGAACTCGCAACGTTTTGGTGGCGTGTTAGATTCTCGAGGATGCGTGCGAAGCCCCGTTATTGTTGCGAGGGGCTCGTCTCTTCACCCTGGGGTTTCTTCCCCCCGGGTTGGTGTGTCCAAACCGGCTCGAGGTAATGAAAGCTACCCGATTTTGCTCCCGTAAGCAATTTTTGTTGTACGTTTGATAGGTGTGGGAAGGAAGAGAACAAGAGTAACGCGTCTGGTCCAAGTAGGTGTCACAGACGAAATTCGAGCAACTGTATATAACAAAGCGAAATTCCGAACGCCTTATCGCGTGTGACCGTCCGGTCAGCACCCGTTCTCAGCCGCCTGAGTGGCATTCGATCACTCCAGCCGTTCTCCGAATTTTACACTAAGTATAAACAAAACCTTCTCCCACTCCAACGAATGGAAGAATATAAATGCTCCCTTCAAAATCATCCAGTGAGTCTAATAAAAAAATTCTTAACTAATCCAAGTATCGAAAGTGTATCAACGCGAACCGAAAAAATTGTATAAATTGAGTAAAAAAATAAAAAGAACTTAATCTCCTTTTCGGAAATTAACAAGTTCCTTATTTTTTACCTTAATTTTACACGACATAGGCATGGTATGCAGACAAGGTAAGGATACGAGCATATATCGTACGACAGATTCAAATATAGAGGGAACATTACCGAATATTACAATTACAAATTACAAACTATATTAACTAAAACGAAGTAAGCAATTAAATGAATAATTTACCTAAAGCAATATATTAACATAATCTTATATTAGAAACAGAATTATAACACAGCATTAAAAATTCTAATTGCATCGGATTAGGCAGGGAAAAGAGATGTTATAGTGCAAACCTTCTGATTTGCGCTGTATAAAGCATCAAATGTCGAGTACAACGCGCATCGAACTGTCCATCTATCCCGAAAAACAGCGGAGATTCGTTGAATTGAATTTTTAGCCTCGACCATTCAACAAAATTAAAATTGCACCGGATTTGACAGGGCCCAGTGTTGACACAGTGCAAACCGCCTGATGTGCGCTGCATAAAGCATCAAATGTCGAGAACAACGCGCTTCGAACTGTACATCTAACCCGAAAAACAGCGGACATTCGTTGAATTGAATTTTTAGCCTCGAGCATTGAAAAAAATTAAAATTGCACCGGATTTGACAGGGACCAGTGTTGACACAGTGCAAACCTTCTGATGTGCGCCGTGTAAAATCGCAAATGTGGAGTACAATGCTCATCGAATTGTTTAATTTGTCCAATAGCAGCGGAGATGCGTTCAATTGCATATTTAATCTTCAATAATGAAAACTGTGGTTGCATTGGATTTGAATTAATCTATATGTCGGAGATGAGAGGACACCGGAGAGATGAGAGGTCCCTCTGGAACTTCGGAAAATCCGTAAAACTGTAACTAAAGTTTACAGCTGTAATTAAGCGATTTGCTATCATTGTACTTGTTTGCGATTTGTGATAATAAACTTGGGCTCGGGGCGACAGTCAGTTACCGAACGTAGCCGCGGTCACGGGATGAACGCTTTGTCTAACAAAGGCATGGAGTAATTCTATAGCTCTCTTTAAAAAGGAAATAGTTGTAACACTCGACAGTAAACATTCCAACGGTCTCTGTCCCGTAGCTCGCCACACGCAGACCCTATTCGATATAATATAACGCTTAATATGAATTTTATCTATCTGATTATTTAATACCTTAACTAATTTCATAGTAACGTCATCGACCGCTGTTAGGCTCTTTTCCCTTTTAGTTCAAAATAATTAATAGTCGAAAACTAGTATTAAAGAAGTGTGAATTTAATCTTAGTTTGCAGAAACTATTAAAATGATGAAAATGGATATCGTATTAAATCTTTAAAGATGCCAATTCACGATAAAAATTAAGAAATCGTTCAATTTGATTTTGTTATAATGGAAAAACCGTCCCCTGCTATGTGAAAATATCGTTACCGTTTGATTAACAAACCGGCATCTTGTCAAGGTATATAAGGAACACGGAAGTCGCGCGCGAGCTCTTTTGTGCCTGAAATTCCGGAGAGTGAACATCGAAGAAGAATTTAAATATAAGGTAAATAAAAAAAATATCAAATGACAACATTGCAACTAGCAATTTACAACGTCTAAACCATTAATTTACAACACTTAAGCTATTAATTTATAACATATAAACCATTAATTTATAACATTTAAGCAATTAATTTATAACGTCAAAACTATTAATTTATAACATTTATGCTATTAATTTATAACATTTAAGCTATTAATTTACAACATTTAAGCCACTAATTTACAATATCTGAACTGTTATTTTATACATTTAAGCCATTAATTTATAACATTTAAACTATTAATTTTTAACATTTATGCCATTGTTTTATACAATTACACCATTAATTTCTAACATTTAAACTATTAATTTATAACACTTAAGCCATTAATTTATGAAATTTAAGCTATTAATTTACAACATCTAAGCCATTAATTTACAACATTTAAACTGTTATTTTATACATTTATGCTATTAATTTATAACATTTAAGCTATTAATTTACAACATTTAAACTGTTATTTTATACATTTATGCCATTAATTTCTAACATTTAAGCCATTAATTTCTAACATTTAAACTATTAATTTATAACATTTAAGCCATTAATTTACAACATTTAAACTATTAATTTATAACATTTAAGCTATTAATTTATAACGTCTAGGCCATTAATTTACAACATTTAAACTGTTATTGTATACATTTATGCTATTAATTTATAACATTTAAGCTATTAATTTTTAACGTCTAGGCCACTAATTTGTAACATTTAAACTGTTATTTTATACATTTAGCCATTAATTTATATCATTTAAACCATTAATTTATATCATCTGAGCCATTAATTTATAACATTTGAGCCATTAATCTAATACAATTACTCCATTAATTCTTAACAGTTATACCAATAATTTATAACCACATTTTCCCATTAATTCAAAGTAATTACGCTCTTAATTTATAGCAGTTGTACCGTTAATCGGTTGTAACTCTACATTCATTGATTTAAATCAATACCATCAATTCGTAGTGAGTGAATTAATGATTTATTTTGTTTCATTTTATTAACGAAATCTATCAAGTCTTTGATGTACTATTTTATTTCTATATAGCATTATTTTTTAATTTTAAATACAGTATTTAATTTCTCATTTCACTATTTCGTATAAAACCTGTGGTAACACAGAGTGCAATCTTAAGATGTAATTTTCCATGTCCGCTCAAAACTAAGGAAACAACACCATATTCATGGAATCAAGGAAGCGAGTGCAATTTAATCGAAGGCAATCACATCTTATCTGTAGCTGGACATGAGTCAGAGGACATTTCAAATCATGTTGCTGTTTTGCCTCGGAGTATCAAGACCGTTAGATTACAAGTAATGTAAGAACAAATAAACTCCGGGCAAAACAATATCGCCGCTACAATGTCGCTTTATTATAAAATAATTTTACATCTCTGCTTCCAATGTTTAAAAACTGTTTATGTAAATGGGACCCGAGCGTAGTTACCTCCTCGTGGTGGGTCCCGGTAATTGGTATCGTTTCCCAAATAATAATACACCAAGTACTATTTTGAATATTAGTATTATTATTTGAGAAACGATATCAAGCTAAAAACTACTTGAACATAGTCTGGTCTAGATCATCCTAAATAGTTTTGGTGATCTAGACCGGACTAAGACCCCCCCGCGGGGGCGCCGTGGGACATCGTGGGACATCGTGGGACATCGCGGGACACCGTGGGATGCGAGCGTTTTAGCCTTAATTAATCATAAGATAGATGCCTATGTTATGTGCATTGTGAGCTCAATCTGTACAAAGATACTTATCTATCTTGGAACGAAAAATAAAAATCTCGTCTCTCGTGATCCCCTCGCTTACCACACTGGAAAAATTGTTTCCGCGATTTATCGGTTCACGGTCGCTCAGTTCTTTCAAACCGTAGCGTGACGTACTCGCTCGTGCGTATTCCGGGTACGTGCGGGTCAACGTACACTGGACAACTCTTTGGATTCGTAAGTCGCCCCAAGGACACCTCTGTCTTGGTGACTGCTCGACGACTGCTCGACGTTCGCATCGGATCGCGGGAGTTGACGTCGCGCCGGTGATGCTAGCGAATCTGTTGGGGATTCAGTCGTGGATCTGCAGTCCTGTCCGATTGGTACTTTGGTACTCGGTCAGGGACTTGCAATTTCACGTCCTCCGTAATTCTGTTCGGGCCCGCGGGAGTGGACCCCACTGTTCAGTTGAGGTCAATGCCTTCGTAATCCTGTTCAGCGGTCCCTCCCCGTGAGTGGACCCCACTGTTCAGTTGAGGCCTCTTGCCTTCGTAATCCTGTTCAGCGGTCCATCCCCGGGTTCCACATGTTCAGTTGGAGTGTGTTAAGTTGCTGGCCTATGTGCTGGATCCACGGCTGAATTACCCGTGGATCACTAGCATCATCGGTCGGCGCCATCGACCGCGACTCGTGTAAGTTTCGAACGGCGAAACAGGAATCGAGTTACGGTCAATTCTTGGGCTTTCCGCTGAACCTCGGGGTTATCTCGTGTACGGGGGTACGTCGTGTAGGTTTGTTAGTTCTTTCGAGAGATCGCGATCTCGTTCGTTTCGGGCGCGGCGCGATTTTTTCCCTTTATCATCTGATTCATCGGGCATTTTCTTGTTTTCCCATTTTTAAGGGATACTTATTGAGATCACGTAAGAGTTTATAACTTTTCAGTATCTTCAATATCTTACAGTGTCGCAAAAATAGAACGTTAACTAGTTTAGTACAGCGACTCGTATGTCCCTTCTGCGAGACACGAAATGGTATATACAGTGTCAGTAGCTACATTTTCTTCCTTTCATTCCAAGTTAGATAAATGTGTGTTTGATACCGAATGATGCCAGTAGGGATGCGAATTATTGTACGATATTTGTACTGATCGATGTAATCGTTGTGTGGGAGATGGATGTTGCGTTACGTAGGCTTTGTTCTACGTTTGTAAAGATTCATGTAAGCGCTGCGTTGGAGATATGTGTTTCGCAGTTAGGCTACGAAACAACTATTTCCATACGCAGGCCCATGGTTAAGTAGAGTCAAAACTCGACATTCTGCCAACAGGTTGAATGTCGAGATCGATGTGTAGTGTTACATAACCCATGGGCGGGTCTCGTGCGTAGTCACCTCCTCGTGGTGAGACCTGGTAATTGGCATCCTTTTCCAAGAATTAATCAGTTGATTAATCTTTGGAAAACGATGCCAAGCTAAGAACTACGCAACAGTCCAGTTTGGATCTCCAAATGCCGCCAAAAGAATTTTGGATGATCTAGACTGGACTGCACCGTGGGACACCGTGGGATACCGTCGGTCCAGTTTGGGTCTCCAAAAGCCTCCAACAGAATTTTGGATGATCTAGACTGGACTGCAACGTGGGACATCGTTGGACAGCGTTGGACACCGTTGGACGTCGTTGGACATTGTTGGACACCGTTGGACATCGTTGGACACCGTTGGACATCGTTGGACATCGTTGGACGTCGTTGGACGTCGTTGGACAGCGTTGGACACCGTTGGACGTCGTTGGACATCGTTGGACACCGTTGGACATCGTTGGACATTGTTGGACATCGTTGGACATCGTTGGACGTCGTTGGACGTCGTTGGACAACGTTGGACACCGTTGGACATCGTTGGACATCGTTGGACACCGTGGGATGTCTTGAATATGTCGAATCCATTCTGAGCTCGTTCTGTACAATGATACTTATCTGACTTGGAACGAGATATAAAAATCTATTCTGTTTTTCCACTGAATCTTGCGGTTATTTTGTGCACAGGAGTGCGTCGCGCGAGTCCATTGATTCTTCTGAAAGATCCCGATCTATGAAATCATTCTCTTATTTCAAGCCAATTTTTAACGAATTATCTTATTGTTTCAAATTGAGTTATAACGTCATAAACTTGCAACTTAGTAACAGTTGGATTCAAATACCTCGAAACAAGGTTTCGCGCGCGTTTGTGCAGTATTCTTTAAGTATATTTAAGTGGCGAACTTTTGAATCCTTGCAAATATTTTCCAATATTTATAACACGCGACTATAGTGTATTAGTGGAATGTATATTTCGTATTCTAATAACGAAAATTCATAGTATATATTCTAATTGCGAACAGTATAATTCTTGCAAACGATTGCATTGCATTCGCGGTATTCGTAAGCATTTGTTCGCTATCGAGAAATATCTTACAATTTTCAACTAAATAATATTTTTCAAACTTGTTCCAATTACTTAGTAATAATTTTTAAGTGTAAAAAAATAGCAGTATTTTCTAAATAAACGTTCGATAGGAAAAAGAAGAAAATTGTCGAAACGACGTTTCGCTTCTTTCTCACCCCCCTCCCCTCACCCGCCCATAAACAACCACCATTTTCACCACTGGACTTTACCCGGTTCCTGCCTGATGTTAGTCTCCCTGATGATATTCGCTGGGATACCGCAGCATCCAGGGTAACGTCCTCTGTTTCTCCGCATCGAACGGTGAGTCGCATGCATTTTTGTTCCTCCGGTCACTCAATCATGTCGTAGGATGAAAGGTCCGAATCGGCACGGGTGACTGGTTGTATTACGTAGAATTTTCTGAGCATAGTGACCGCGGGTATTTTTTATACCCGTGAGTAGTAACGTTCTTTTTTTAAATTTATTAGTTTAGGATAGGTCTTCTTGCACAGCGCGATTATAATAATTAGTTTAAATACATACACTTGAGAATATATTCGTGTTATTTATAAGCATGCATGTTAACATTCCGTATGAATATTTGCAAATGGCAAATATATACACGAATATACTTGTTTGACATAAATATACTTGTTCTTAAGCAATGAATTAATCGTGACAATTATTTCACTTCGTGACGTTTATTTCACTTTAGCTAGAATTTAAAATACGAGTTAAAATTCATTTTTCCCGTACAAGAATATGTGAAATTTTACGTGCAAGAAGACACTTCGCGACAGGCAGATTTTTGAATCAAAGCAATAATTTTGAACACTGCTTCTGCACTTTCGAGTATATGCTTTGATAAAGAGATCGCCTGAGATTATTTCTTTCTTAGTAATATATCTGAAGTCAATTATTCCATTTGATCGAGTCACAGTCTTTTTCAATTAACGCTACCTTTATGGAATATTAAAATTTTGTTCTGATTTATTAAATTAATAAAGTGGAGTTACTTGATTACTATTAAATTAATAAAGTAAATTTAATCAGATACATAGTAGTAAAATATAAAATCAAAGAACGTTAGTCCGTTAAATAAAAATTACACAAACTAATCATCTTTTTAGATCAGGATTTTCAGGTTTAACCCTTTCCGTGCCCATTGTCAGGATCTCATTCACGTGCCCAGGTGCTACTTGAATGGGAGAGAGACATTGGGCACGATGATCTAGAATTAAGTAATGTAATAATTTGTCAGCGACTGACGATGTGTTCGTGTATCGTGCACGACGTATTTTCCACATTATGTGTGTGTGTTGTTAGGCCGTGGAACTGCGTCGCTTTTTCTCATTCGTTAAAACTTCAAATATTAAAAATGTCGAGACATATATCGATTCAATTTACGTCTCGATAGAATCACAATTTGTGGTAATACCGTCCACGCGATTAAGTGTAACCACGCTTTTAATATTGCCGTCAATTACAATTATAATTCCAAGTTTACTTACATTTATTTTAACGATATCATTTCCTCAGACGTGTTTTATCACGTTTTACGCAATGGTCACTAGCCTTCGTCAGTCGATTTCAGGAAAACGGTACGTACCTTAGAGTGTGCATGCTGTGTGTTAAGCTCGGGTGTCGGAGGCGTCCCGGGACGTCCTCTCTAGTGTAGGACCTTTGCGCCCGAGCGTTTGTGTGAGAACCGTGGAGCGAGTGTGTTGGTGTGCCTGTTTTGCACATATTTTTAAATATAGCGCTAGGTAGGATAGGTAGTATACTTTCTGGTATGTCTGTTAATTATAAGTAGGTAGGGCCGGGCAGGTTGGCACAGTCTCTGGTCGGGTAGGCGCGCTTTCGTGTAGCCAACCTGTTTCTGGGCATATTTGGAAAATCGACGGTGAAACTGGCACGAGTAGAGCATGCACTCGTCTCTGGTTTTGCCTTTCGATTTTTCGAATTTCGCGGTCGCGGTCGCGAGTGGGCTCGAAACGAACGTATATTGCTCGAGCACGCACATGCGAGTGGGCAACGATCACTGCTGTGATCGTTGGTCAGTCCATGTGCACTTCAATCAGTTTCCGCGGTTTATATTTTTATTTTACCTTGGTAAGTTTTTTTTTTCGTTTGCGATTTAGAAGTCTCGAGCTTAGATTTAAGTTTCAGCGGGCATTGCGCCCGAAGAAAGAAGGGGCTATAAGCCGAAGAGGCCCGGCAAACTGCCACTCAAGAGGGCAACTACTAATGGCTCCCCATCCTCTGGGTCATCCAGAGCATGGGAAGTCATTATTGTTACTACTTTGTCACTATGCTCGATTTTAGTACTTGTAGTAGTAGTAGTAGCAGTAGTAGTAGTAGTAGTTTGCTTTTTTGACCGATGTATATATCGGTCCATCGTCCCATTGGGCAAATCGCGATTTTTCTTATTAGTGTTGCAACAAATTAATTACGGATTGTATTAGAGTTGTGAAATAACATCGCGGCTTTCCATTAGTGCGGCGAGAAAATGATTACGGTTTGAATTAGAGTTGCGATAAAATGATAATCGCGTTTGCTTTAGAGTTGCGAATTACGATATCGCGATTGTCTTTTGCAAATTTTATTATAAATATTTAGTATTTAAATTTTATAGTATTGCAAGTAGCAATATCAGAATATTTAAAGTAGCTTTTTCATATAGTAAATAGTAATTTTTATTTGAACTCACTATAAGAATTAGGCGTTGCGATAATGAATGATCGCGTTTTGTTAAGTAGAGTTGCGTTTACAAAATGCCCAAACCCTCCGACTGCATTTGTCGGACACTGTTCCTGGATCACACGTTCAGCTGCAAGAGCTGTGCAAGTGTGACCGTTCATCAGCAACCTCTTAAATGGTTGCACTTTGATCTCTCGCTATTAGTGTTGCGTATTGCTTAAATACGAGTGCGTAGATTTATACTTATTAGCGTTGCGTATCAAATATCGGGAATTTTCAGGCTTAATTTTTTTTTAATGGTAGATTAATTGATATTGCAGATATAACGAAGCACTCGTCGCGTTTGATTTTGAAAATTTTCTGCTTCATAAATATTTGTAGTAAATTAGTGTTGCGAAACAAGAATATTCAGTTCCACTCTCGGCGTGTTGATCGGGTTTATATAGAGTGGAATACGATTGAATTTTAGTAGCCCTTCTGGCTACTGCTTCGTTTCCTTTTCAGCGCCCCTTATTACCACGTTTATTACTGAAAATACTGCTATAAGACATATTTCTTTGTCAGCGTTAACGTTACCATAACTGCTAAAATACAGAAATTTATTACGAATGTATATTATATATAGATTTACATATTTGAAACTGTGAGCGATTTCATGCGCAACAAAGTATTATAATGAAATATCTTAAAGTTGCTATGAAGGCTTCAAATATTTTTTAAAATTTAATTCATTGCAATTGGAATTTCCGCTGGTGATTGTTCGTTCTTAGAACCATAACTTTTAACATTTCTTCGACCGCGATATTTTCAATCTTTTAACAGTAATGTAGAATTTTATAAATATTCGAATTTCATAGTGAATTTTTAATTCAGATTAAATTCAATTACTTAAAATTTTTGTTTTCAACGTAACCCTAGTTTCGATTAAAAAGATACAAATGATTCTCTATATTTGTTAAAATTTAATCAATAGTAATTTGGTCTATAATTAACCATTATTAGTAGTTTATTTTTCATGTATAAAATGTTCTCGTTTTAAAAATACCTGTTTCTTTCATATACCACATCAAGTAAATGAGTTTGCTTCAAATTTATCAATTAGCAGAAAGTAGATTTCAATTACATATATGAACATTTCATAGCATATTAAATATGTATGCTAGATACCCAAATGATTTTTCTTCCATTGTCTAATTGTTCAGGCTTCTTCCCGTTTCCCCATTTTTAAAAGAAGCATATTGCGGTAACGTTGGAGTATATAACTTTTCGATATTTTCATAAGTTTAGTACAAGGAGTCGTATGTCTCTTCTGCAAGACTCTAAATTGTATATGCAGTGTCAATAGTTTCATTTCCATTCTTTCGTTCCAAGTTAGACAAATGTATCTTTGATACAGAATGTTGCCAGTATGGTACCGAATTATTGTACAATGTTTGTGCTGATAGATATAATCGTTTTCGCAGATTAATCAGTTGATTAACGTTTGGAAAACCACAACATCCATAAATACAAGCATTGCACAATAATTCAATACCAAGCTAAGAACCACGCTAATACAGTCCAGTTTGGATTACGAAAAGCCACGAAGAGAATTTTGGATAATCTAAACTGGACTGCAACGTGGGACGCCGTTGGACGCCGTTGGACACCGTTGGACGCCGTGGGATACCGTCGGTCCAGTTTGGGTCTCCAAAAGCCTCCAACAGAATTTTGGATGATCTAGACTGGACTGCAACGTAGGACACCGTGGGATACCGTCGGTCCAGTTTGGGTCACCAAAAGCCTCCAACAGAATTTTGGATGATCTAGACTGGACTGCAACGTGGGACGCCGTGGGATACCTTCGGTCCAGTTTGGGTCTCCAAAAGCCCCCAACAGAATTTTGGATGATCTAGACTGGACTGCAACGTGGGACACCGTGGGATACCGTCGGTCCAGTTTGGGTCTCCAAAAGCCTCCAACAGAATTTTGGATGATCTAGACTGGACTGCAACGTGGGACACCGTGGGATACCGTCGGTCCAGTTTGGGTCTCCAAAAGCCTCCAACAGAATTTTGGATGATCTAGACTGGACTGCAACGTGGGACACCGTGGGATACCGTCGGTCCAGTTTGGGTCTCCAAAAGCCTCCAACAGAATTTTGGATGATCTAGACTGGACTGACGTGGGACACCGTGGGATACCGTCGGTCCAGTTTGGGTCTCCAAAAGCCTCCAACAGAATTTTGGATGATCTAGACTGGACTGCAACGTGGGACGCCGTGGGATACCGTCGGTCCAGTTTGGGTCTCCAAAAGCCTCCAACAGAATTTTGGATGATCTAGACTGGACTGCAACGTGGGACACCGTGGGATGCCTTCGGTCCAGTTTGGGTCTCCAAAAGCCTCCAACAGAATTTTGGATGATCTAGACTGGACTGCAACGTGGGACACCGTGGGATACCGTCGGTCCAGTTTGGATCTCCAAAGGCCTCCAACAGAATTTTGGATGATCTAGACTGGACTGCAACGTGGGACACCGTGGGATACCGTCGGTCCAGTTTGGGTCTCCAAAAGCCTCCAACAGAATTTTGGATGATCTAGGCTGGACTGCAACGTGGGACACCGTGGGATACCGTCGGTCCAGTTTGGGTCTCCAAAAGCCTCCAACAGAATTTTGGATGATCTAGACTGGACTGCAACGTGGGACACCGTGGGATACCGTCGGTCCAGTTTGGGTCTCCAAAAGCCTCCAACAGAATTTTGGATGATCTAGACTGGACTGCAACGTTTGACACCGTGGGATACCGTCGGTCCAGTTTGGGTCTCCAAAAGCCTCCAACAGAATTTTGGATGATCTAGACTGGACTGCAACGTTGGACGTCGTCGATCCAGTGTGGGTCACCAAATGCCGCGAAAAGAATTTTGGATGATCTACACTGGACTGCAACGTTGGACGCCGTGGGACACCGTGGGACACCGTGGGACACCGTAGGACACCGTGGGACACCGTGGGACGCCGTAAGACACCGTGGGACGCCGTTGGACGTCGTTGGACAACGTTGGACAACGTTGGACAACGTTGGACACCGTTGGACACCGTTGGACATCGTTGGACACCGTTGGACGTCGTTGGACATCGTTGGACATCGTTGGACGTCGTTGGACGTCGTTGGACGTCGTTGGACGTCGTTGGACAACGTTGGACACCGTTGGACAACGTTGGACACCGTTGGACACCGTTGGACAACGTTGGACACCGTTGGACACCGTTGGACATCGTGGGACGCCGTGGGACATCGTGGGATGCGTGCGTCTTAGTCTTAATTAATCGTAAGGTAGATACCTATGTTAAGTGCATTGTGAGCTCATCCTGTACAACGACATTTATCCACCTTAGAACGAAAAAAAGAAAGATCTCGTCTCCCTTCACTCGCTTACCACACAGTACTTATTGTACTCGCGATTTATCGGTTCGCGATCACTCAGTTCTTTCGAACCGTAGCGTGACGTACTCGCTCGCGCGTATTCCGCGTACGTGCGGGTCAACGTGCACTGGACAACTCTTTGAATTCGTAAGCCGCCCCAAGGACATCTCTGTCTCGGTGACTGCTCGACGACTGCTCGACGTTCGCATCGGATCGCGGGAGTTGTCGTCGCGCCGGTGATGCTAGCGAATCTGTTGGGGATTCAGTCGTGGATCTGCAGTCCTGTCCGATTAGTACTTTGGTGCTCGGTCAGGGACCTGCAATTTCACGTCCTCCGTAATTCTGTTCGGACCCGCGGGATTGGACCCCACTGTTCAGTTGAGGTCAATGCCTTCGTAATCCTGTTCAGCGGTCCCTCCCCGTGAGTGGACCCCACTGTTCAGTTGAGGCCTCTTGCCTTCGTCATCCTGTTCAGCGGTCCATCCCCGGGTTCCACATGTTCAGTTGGAGTGTGTTAAGTTGCTGGCCCATGTGCTGGATCCACGGCTGAATTACCCGTGAATCACTAGCATCATCGGTCGGCGCCATCGACCGCGACTCGTGTAAGTTTCGAACGGCGAAACAGGAATCGAGTTACGGTCAATTCTTGGGCTTTCCGCTGAACCTCGGGGTTATCTCGTGTACGGGGGTACGTCGCGTAGGTTTGTGAGTTCTTTCGAGAGATCGCGATCTCGTTCGTTTTGGGCGCGGCGCGATTTTTTTCCCTTTATCATCTGATTCATCGGGCATTTTCTTGTTTTCCCATTTTTAAGGGATACTTATTGAGATCACGTTAGAGTTTATAACTTTTCAGTATCTTCAATATCTTACAGTGTCGCAAAAATAGAACGATAATTAGATTAGTACAGCGACTCGTATGTCCCTTCTGCGAGACACGAAATGGTATATACAGTGTCAGTAGCTACGTTTTCTTCCTTTCATTCCAAGTTAGATAAATGTGTGTTTGATACCGAATGATGCCAGTAGGGATGCGAATTATTGTACGATATTTGTACTGATCGATGTAATCGTTGTGTGGGAGATGGATGTTGCGTTACGTAGGCTTTGTTCTACGTTTGTAAAGATTCATGTAAGCGCTGCGTTGGAGATATGTGTTTCGCAGTTAGGCTACGAAACAACTATTTCCATACGCAGGCCCATGGTTAAGTTGAGTCAAAACTCGACATTCTGCCAACAGGTTGAATGTCGAGATCGATGTGTAGTGTTACATAACCCATGGGCGGGTCTCGTGCGTAGTCACCTCCTCGTGGTGAGACCTGGTAATTGGCATCCTTTTCCAAGAATTAATCAGTTGATTAATCTTTGGAAAACGATGCCAAGCTAAGAACTACGCAACAGTCCAGTTTTTATCACCAAAAGTCTGTAAGAGAATTTTGGATGATCTAGACTGGACTGCACCGTGGGACACCGTGGGATACCGTCTGTCCAGTTTGGGTCTCCAAAAGCCTCCAACAGAATTTTGGATGGTCTAGACTGGACTGCAACGTGGCACATCGTTGGATGTCGCTGGACGTCGTTTTACAACATTGGACACCGTTGGACAACGTTAGGAATCGTTGGACAACGTTGGAAGCCGGGGTGGTGCGATCGAGGCTCCTGTACGGTGCTCCGATCTGGGCGGCGAGCCTGTTGGCCAATCGTCGCAGTCTCCGGCTGGTCAGGAGACTGCATCGTACGGTGGCCCTTAGGACGGTGAGGGCGTATCGCACAGTCTCGGCTACGGCGGCGTCCTTGCTCGCGGGGTTCCCCCCGTTCGAGTTGGAGGCCCTACGGTCTCGGGAGATCTATCGACAGACGCGAGCACCATCGGGCGGGGTGGACGAGGCGGCACGCGATGACGCTGTGGTGCGGGCTCGACGAATTCTATTGGATTCGTGGCGGGCCAGTCTCGCAACGGGAACCGGCGCGCCCGGCCTCCGGGTCGTCGAGGCCGTTCTACCAAACTGGAACGATTGGTTGGACGGCGGTGCGCCCCCCCTGACCTATAGGGTAACGCAGGTACTTACCGGGCATGGATGCTTCGGTGAATACCTGCACAGGATAGGACGGGAGGCGACCGCGCGTTGCCAGCATTGCAACGAGGGCGTGGACTCGGCGCAACACACGTTGGAGCACTGTCCGGCGTGGGCGTTGCCTCGCCGCGCCCTCGTTGCTGAGATAGGAGGAGACCTCTCCCCGCCGGCGGTGTTCGGTGCGCTGCTGGCGAACGAGAGGAGTCGGAAGGCGGTCACCACATTCTGCGAGCAGGTGATGCTGCGGAAGGAGGCGGCGGAGCGCGAGAGAGAACGGGATTCCCATCCCGAAAGGATAGGCGGACGGCGGCGGGGTGGGGGGCGTGGGCACGCCACTTCCAGGCGAGCTCGGACCGCTTCGCCGTCAGGTGGGTCTTAGGCGTCGGCCGCTTCGGCGCCACGGTGCCGCTAAATCGCCTGGTCGGGGAACCAGGAGGTCTTGCACGGCGGCCCGTCGGGGGTGGCGCGATGCGCGGTGGCCGCGCATCGCGCCGTTAGTTAGACTCGCATAACTCGAGGTGAACTCGGCGCGGAGGGGGCTCGTGATGACATGCTAATGAGCGTTTCTAGGGTCCTTTCCGCCATGCGCCAAGGACGGCCACCGTGGAGGTTTTAGCCGGTACGAATCCGGCACTACCCAGCGCCCTCTCCCCGGAGGGCGCGGGGCGCCTATGAAGGTTTCCTCCACGAAAAAAAAAAAAAAAAAAAAAAAAAAAAAAAAAAAAAAAAAAAAAAAAAAAAAAAAAAAAAAAAAAAAAAAAAAAAAAAGGTTGGGGTTAGGTTGGGGTTAGGTTAGGTTAGGTTGGGGTTAGGTTGGGGTTAGGTTGGGGTTAGGTTGGGGTTAGGTTGGGGAGCACGAGGCGGACATGGGTTCCCGGGGCATAGGACCATGCCCTGGGAAACCCCGATGGATCTGATGTTCTCTTACAGTCGGGTGGCGGCCGATCGGTGCCCTCGGCACCCGTCGGTTCGCCGATCCGGTGCGGAGAACTTCGGAGAAGTTGGTGGGCCCATGCCTGTCAAGACCACTCACCTCACCTTCTCGCGGGGCTCCCTGACGCCCTGCACCGGCTTCGACCGGAGCAGGGCGCGAAAGAGTGAGTGGCACCAGGACGGAGACTTCGACGACGACCTCGGCGAAACAAACGAAATATGGTTATGGAGAACTTAAAGGACAAAGTTTACGGTGCAGGGGAGGGATACCCCAGTACCGGCGCAGTCGCGGGTAGTGAAGTGGGCCCCGCTGCGTCGATATCTCGCGACCACGGCCGTTCGAGGGCGGACCGCCAGGCCCCCGGACGCGTTTCCACGACTGGCGATGGAACAACAGGAGAGAGGAGGAGGATAACGACGGGAGGATATCCAGAGGACGACAAGACGGAGACCGCGGTGGAGCCTCCGAGGAAGGCGACGAGACGTTCGCTGAGAACCGCGAACGGGTCCGAGTACGTTTTTCTCGCGCCGGCCACGATGGACGACGGTACGTCACCGGTGGCGGGGGGATCGAGGGGGCGGGCGAGGTCCGACGACGAGGAGTCGGTCGCCTCGGTCGCCTCGCGTTCGTCGCTGCCTTCGACGGCGTCCAGGGGTAAGAGGAAAAGAACAACAGCCTCAACGACACCGGAGGTGTCCGAAGAATTGGAGCTGCAGATGAGGACGAGCTCTCCGGCGGAAATCAGCGCGGGCATGACGATGCACGTGTCTGAAATAATGTACGTCGCGACGACCTCGTCGAACCTGAAGGGGACTTACATCAGATCCCTCAAGAACGCGGCGAGCTATATCACCGCCGCCTGGAACAAGGAATCCGCGAGGAGGGAGAGGCCAGCGCGTGGCACCGACGACGTGGACGCGAGGCTGTCCGTGCTGGAGGGGGAGAACGCAGCCCTCCGCCAGGAATTGAGGAGACTGGCCGCTCGCATCAACGAGTGCCCGCGATGCTCCGACGCGGCTTCCGAGTACGCCCGCCCCCCGTGGGAAGGCGGAAACGACGGGACGCGTCTGGACGCCCTGGAAAGAGCGGTCCGAGAACTGGGACCCTCCATCCTCAGGACCATCGAAGAACGATTCGGGGACGCACGACGGCAACGCACCCCCGAAGCACGACCCAGCGGGGACCGCCCCGTCGACCCTCCCGCCGCCCGACCGACGCCGCCCCGAAGGGAACGGGAGGACGGCGGATGGGAGCTGGTGGAGACGAAAAAGGAAAGGAGGAGAAACAGGAAGAAGGCGAGCGGGGCTAAGGCAGCCGCCGCCGGAGCAGAAGAGGCGAGGAAAGGACAGATCGCGCCACCACCGACGCGGGTACGGCAGCAACCCCTGCCCGGCAGGACGACGGGAGCACCGAAGGCGAGCGCCCCCGCGACGCAGAGAGGACCACCGCGGACACCCAAGGTGGTCACGCCCCCTCGCGCACCGCGAACATCCGCGGTGACCCTGACGTTGAACGAGGGGGCGAGGATGTCGTACGCCGACGTCCTGGAAGCGGCGAGAACGAGGATCCCGCTATCGGAGCTCGGCGCGGAGCGCCTCGAGATGAAGAAGGCGATGACGGGCGCCATTATAATACAAGTCCCCGGAGACAAGGACAGGGGAAAGGCGACGCTACTGGCGACGCGGCTGGCCGAGACGCTGGACCCGACGGCGGTGAGAATCGCCACACCGACCAGGATGGCGGAGCTACGCGTGACCGGGATAGACATCTCGGTCAAGAAGGAGGAGCTGCGAAGAGCACTGGCCTCGGCGGCGGGATGCGGCAGCGCGGAGGTGCAGGTGGGAGAGATCGGCGCCACCAGAGGCGGCCTCGGATCGGCATGGGTCAGGTGTCCGGCGGCAGGAGCCCGCAAGCTGGCCCAGGCGGAGAAGATTGCCCTGGGCTGGTCAACGGCGAGGATAAGGGCCATGCCGAAGCGGCCGTTGCAGTGTTTCAGGTGCCTGGAACTGGGGCACGTGCGCGCCACTTGCGTATCCGGAGAAGACCGAGGGCACCTGTGCTACAGGTGCGGCGGGAGCGGACACCGCGCCAGAGAGTGTCCCGCCTCCGCTCCCAAGTGTCCGCTGTGCGAGTCGCTCGGGGCGCCCGCGAATCACAGGATGGGTGGAGAGGCCTGCAACCCGCCGAAGGTCAAGAGGAGGAGACCGATCCGCCAACCGGCAGCGGCAGCAGCAGCAGCAGCAGCCGCCGCGGTAGGGACACCGGGAAGCGCCGCCGTACCACCACCAGCAGCAGCGGCGGATGGCCGGGAGGAGGCCATGGAGGTGACGGCATAGTTCAAGCGCCTGCTGCAATGCAATCTCGGTAGGTCGAGAAGAGCGCAAGATCTGCTCGTCCAGACCATCCGGGAGAACGAGGTGGCCCTAGCGGCGGTGGCGGAACCGCATCGTATACCCGACTCGCCCAACTGGGTCGGGGACCTGGACGGATCCGCGGGGATAACGTGGACGTCGGCGTCGTGCGTCCCGCTGGACCGTGGCAGCGGCTTCGTCGCGGTCGAGTGGCTAGGAGCGGCGGTGGTGGCGGTGTACGTCTCTCCGAACGTCGACCTGGACGCGTACGGGGAGTTTCTGGACCGAGTCGGCGAGTGCATCCGAGGATGCCACCCCCGCCAGGTGCTCGTCATGGGGGACTTCAACGCCCACTCGACGCAGTGGGGAAACCCCAGGACCAACTCCCGAGGAAGGATGCTCACCGACTGGGCAGCGGGTCTGGGGCTCCTGCTGGCGAACAGGGGCTCGGCGAGCACCTGCGTGGCGTGGAGAGGATCCTCGGTGGTGGACATCACGTGGGCTACCCCGGAGCTGCTCAGGCGAATCCGCGACTGGAGAGTGGCCGAGGGGGTGGAAACGCTGTCCGACCACCTCTACATTCTGATGGAGGTGACCCCGGGGACCGAGGAGGACGACGCCGGGAGGAGACGACGACGACCGGGAGAGAACCGTCGCCGCCCGCCGCCGCCGCGATGGCGCCTGAAGGAGATGGACAAGGAGATGCTGCGGGCGGCCACGATCGTGTCCGCCTGGAGCTGGGACGCCCGACGGACGGCCGAGCAGGGAGGCATCGACGAGGAGGCGGAGGAGCTCCGAAGATACATGACCGCGGCGTGCGACGCCTCGATGCCGCGCTCCGTCCCGGGGGGTGGACGAGACCGGGGAACGTACTGGTGGACCCCGGAGATCGCCGAGATGCGAGAGGATTGCGTTCGGGCCCGCAGAAGATTCCTAAGGGCCCGCCGTCGCAGACTGACGCGCGACGAGGAGGAGATCTCCCGCCGCTACGAGGAGTACAGAGAGGCGAGACGGACTCTTCAGCGGGAGATCAAGGCCGCGAAATCTCGGTGCTGGACGGAGCTGATCGAGGAGGTCGAATCCGACCCGTGGGGACGGCCGTACAAAGTAGTCACCAAGAAGCTACGACCTTCGGCGCCCCCGCTGACCTCGGACATGGACCCGACGCTGTTGGACAACGTCATCGGGACGCTGTTCCCGCCGGAGGACGCGAACGCGAGCCAACCGGCGCCATCCTCCCCCTCCGTCGACGACGACCGCGACGAGGAGGCGGCGACGACGACCGCGACGGGATGGAGCGAGGAGCTGCGAGTCAGCGACGAGGAACTCTTCGAAGCGGCCAGGAGGACGGCGTCCCGCGACGTGGCGCCAGGCCCCGACGGAATACCGGGCCGAGCGTGGGCGGAGTCGATCGTCACCATGGCTCCCCGCCTGCGACACCTGTTCGACAGATGCCTGGAGGAGGGCGCCTACCCCCGGACATGGCGGACGGCCAGGCTGGTGCTGCTACGGAAGGAGGGCCGCCCGCCGGACTCGCCGTCCGCGTACAGGCCGATATGCCTGCTGGACGAGGTGGGCAAGATGCTCGAAAGGATCATCGCCGCCCGGCTGGAGGCCCACATGACCGAGAGGACGCCCGGATGGCACGACAGCCAGTACGGATTCCGCCGCGGCCGCTCGACCGTGGACGCGGTGAAGAGGCTGAGGACCATGGCCGAGGACAAGGTCTCCCGAGAAGGGGTGGCGGTGGCGGTGTCGCTCGACGTCACCAACGCCTTCAACTCCATCCCCTGGGGCAGGATCGTGGAAGCCCTGCGCCGCTTCGAGGTCCCGGCGTACCTGGTGGGGATCGTTCGAGCGTACCTCGCCGACAGGTACATCGTCTACGCCGGCAGGGACGGGGAAGAAAGAAGACGGATCGAGCGCGGCGTTCCGCAGGGGTCGGTGCTGGGACCGTTGCTCTGGATCACGGCTACGACTCGGTCCTCCGATGTCCGATGCCCCCGGGAGCGGGAACGGTGTGCTACGCCGACGACACCCTGGTCCTGGCCGGGGGACGATGGTGGCAGGACGCGGCGAACCGCACGGAGGACGCCGTGGCGTGCGCGATGGGCGCCATTCGGAGGCTCGGCCTGACGGTGTCGCCGGCCAAGTCCGAGGCGCTGTGGTTCTTCGACCAGCGACGAAGAGGAAACCCTCCGGCAGGGCTGACGGTGAACATCGGCGGAGAAGAGGTCCCGGTGAGACGACAGATGAGGTACCTGGGTCTCACGATCGACAGCGGATGGACCTTCGGACCGCATTTCGAGCAACTGGTCCCGAAGGCGACGGCCGCGGCCAACGCCCTGTGCGGCCTCCTACCGAACATCGGCGGAGCGGGATCGAGAGTCCGCCGACTCTACGAGGGAGCGGTTCGGTCCCGAGTTCTCTACGGGGCACCCGTCTGGGCCAGAAGTCTGGCGACCAGCCGCCGCAGCCTGACCCTGCTGCGGAGGCTGCAGAGGACGACCGCTATCCGCATAGCGAGAGGCTACAGGACGACATCGTACGCGTCGGCGACCGTGCTGGCGGCGTCCCCGCCGTTCGAGCTGCAAGCCCTGGCGCTCGAACGCGTATACGAACACCGGAGGAATTCGACGCCATCGACCGCCTCGAACATCCGGGAGGAGGCGAGGAAGGAGACTTGGGAACGATGGCGCTCGCAGCTGATCCAGGAGGACGCCGTGCGGCCGCACCGGGCCGTTCGCGCCGTGCTTCCCAACTGGGAGACGTGGAGGGATCGAGGCGGAGCACCGCTGACCTTCAGGATGACGCAGCTGCTCACCGGCCACGGAGTATTCGGCGAGTACCTGCTAAGGATTCGGCGAGAGACGACGTCCGTCTGTCACCACTGCGAGGAAGAGGAGGACACGGCGCAGCACACGCTGGAGTTCTGCCCGGCGTGGGCGGAACCACGACGCGTCCTGCGGCTCGAAATCGGCGAGAGCTTAGCCCCCGAAGCGGTCGTCGCGGCCATGCTCAGAGGGCGCCAGGAGTACTCCGCTGTCCGCACCTACTGCGAGCAGGTCATGCTGGCGAAGGAGCGGGCGGAAAGAACCAGGGAACGAGATCGCGACCCGTCCAGGACGTCGCAACGCCCTAGGAATACAACGCGCCACAGGGGCGCGACGCCGCCACCGGCGCCGCCGCGACCGCCGTAGGAGCGCGTGGAAACCAGGAAGAGGCGTCTGGGGGACGGGGTCCCCAGGATGACGCGGTAGGAGCGAGGAGCTAGGGGGCGTGGGCCCCCCCTAGCGGTCCAAGAAGATCAAGGACGCCTCCCTTCGACGAAAGGAGAGATAGACGCCCGGGGGTAACCGGTAGTAATTCGGGAGAGATCCCGGGTGCATCTCGACTCAGGCGTCAGGACAGGCCACCGTGGAGTTTTAGTCGGTAAGAGTCCGACACTACCCGCCTAGCGGGTGTCCATGAGGATTTCTCCACGATAAAAAAAAAAAAAAAAAGGTTGGGGTTAGGTT